>NC_044209.1:13085118-13341604 GCF_900880675.1 Sparus aurata | reverse complement strand
TGACATCACCGGAGGCAGTTTATCAGATAAAATGCAGTTTCCTCTGGAGCCGCAAAAAGCTTTATACTACTTTTTTCACAAGTCCATTGCAGTTGGGCTTCCCCTGAAACACACTTTAATGTGTAAAGCTGACTGAACTGCCCTTATTTATTCCATTTTGTCTGAGTGCATTTCTTGTATGAAAGGTATATATACAAACACAAGTTTATGATCATTATATCACTCTTCAGTATTGGGTCATCACATGTATAAGCAGTATGCAGTATGCCCTCTGTACTCAAAGACTCTATATAACTGCCTCAGCATCCTGTAAACAATAAAACAGATGCAATGATAAGCCCATGTGGCTTTTTTCACTGAGCATAAAACTTAACTCAATGCACAATACAAGTCATGTGTTTTCTTACATTTATTCACAAATGAGTAGGTCTGCAGCATACTAAAGTGTGCACGCATAGCTGGGACAAAGCTACTTTTCACACGGATGCTTTACCACTTAAAAGTGTTGCATGAATGCATGCTGCAAAAACACAAACACACACACACACACACACACACACACACACACACACACACACAGCTAGATAGATGCCAACAATCCCCAATAATATGAAAAACAAACTGACTGAAGCTCGCCCTGTGAGAGCCATACAACCAACTTTGGTGTGACTGACTGATGAGGGCTGGAGTGAGCCGCCCCATCATATCCAAAGCCTTTCATTTGGGACCTCGCCAAGCTCCAGGGTAAAGAGAAATGCTCTCTTTGTCTCTGTCTCACTCAAGCTCCCTCTCCCTCATACTAAAACACAGATGCGCACACACAAACTCAAACAAACCCACAAAAGGCACACTGACTCACACACAGACATTAGACAATACTGCTTGTTTACAGTTTGGCGAGCCGCAGTAAGCACACATGCGTGCACATAAAGACACACAAACACAGGGCTGAGAGCAGGGTGTGTTTGCACAGTTTGTCCTGACAGTGAGAGAGAATGTGGCTGTGTGTGTGTGTGTGTGTGTGTGTGTGTGTGTGTGTGTGTGTGTGCTCATGTGTGTCTTTATGCACCAAGGAGGGGCAACGGGGCCTGCAGAGATGAGAGGGATCATCTCAGGTCCTTATTCCATTAAATATATAGAGCACAGCAATGTGCATGAGTGAAATTCACCCGAGTTCACCCTGTGGCTGAGATCTCACACAGACCAGCCTGGAGAGGGAAAGTAGGTCAAAACATACTCACAACATACTTAAGACCTCAGACTTTTCATAGTAAGCCTTAAGAATGTTTTGCCTGCATTCGAAAGGGCTTATGGCAAGTTATGATGGGGCAGCTGTCAACATATTTCGACATTTATACTGTCTGACTACTTTCCAGCTCCACGCTGAAAAAACAGCATGGGCACTCACACAGCTATGTGAGTGATTACTGTGGAGTCACTGGTGCAGCTGGCACACAATGCATTCCCTCTATAGGCATTTCCTGGTTCCCATGTGCCCATGTCTGCATGCCTGCGTGCTGCTCTTACCAAGACAAGACATACAGTATGAACAGGCCTGGTTCGTGCTGGTTCTTATATAACAGGGACACCCCTGAATGTGAAGCAGCACACACACACAAACACACACACACAAACCAACAAAAAGCTTCTAAACTTCTGAACTCCGCATTACTGAGGCGAGTGCAGAAGTGTTCAAACGAAGGGGGGGGAAAAAAAGGATGCCGGATAATGGGAAGCAGATAAGGAGCTCTTTAACTCACCGGGGTGACCGCTCCGTGTGCCAGTCTACCCGCCGGGAGTGCTCCCCTGTCTGCTGGCACCGGGAGCCGGGAGGCGACGGGAGCGGGGAGGAGGAGGGGGGGGGCGCGACACAGGATGGCAGCCAGCCCCGGTGATACCCGGGTGAGGGCGACGGTGTGTTACTGTTTACGTGCCGACGAATGCTACTCAAAGTACATTAATGTGAGCCATCTTCGGCGGGCTACGCGGTCACAATTCGCCCCCCCTCTCTCTCCCCACCTCCTGTGGCTGGCGGCGCTGAAATGTTTGATGCCCTCTCCCATCCGCAGCGGGCCTCTAGAGGTGGCTAATGGCTAAGCTAGCGCTACTGTTAAATATTTTGGGTTCGCCCCGGCGCACCATCCACCTCATGCACACTCAGCCCCCAGCTGCACAATGTCACGCATTTCCGCGATAGTAGCACGCTCACAAGATAAACAAGACACTTACTGGCTGTGCGGGACGAGGTAGCCGTGCTGCGACGCCGGTTGTCAAGCCCAAATGTTGCTTATTTAAATATTTTGGTGATGGGGGAAATCGCTCCCCCTGCCATTCTCCATTCTACCGACATCAACAGGTCATCCCAGGACACGCAGCAGCTGAGGGCGAGCCAGACGGAACCAGTGCGGCACGGAGCGGGGGGTGGGAGCACAACAAGGCACAATTCTTTTATGAGCGGCGCTCGCAAAGAGCTGCCGTGCCAAAAAAAAACCAAACAAAAAGAAAAAAGAAAAAACTTGACTGCCAATCTTCACATAAATGAGAGAAGAGTCACATGAAATTAACCGTTTCACCGCGAGCGCCACTGCGTTTCCTTGTTTTGATTGGCTGGCGCAAAAGAAAGTTCAGGACTGTGCCAACAGCGGACCCATCCCCTCTCTGCCTATCCCAAACTGAAACTGTCCCGTATCGGGCTGGGACCGTCCATCAACCTAGATCCACTCCTCTAACTGTAAGGACACCGGCACGGACCCCCCCCTCTCTCTCCCTCCCCTCCCCTCCCTTCCTCCCCCCTCCCCCTCCGCCGCCGCCGGGTCCTCAGGCGACCCCGGGCAGGACGCCCCGCACCTCGGCGGACAGGCAGAAGACACTCACCCCGCTCGCTGGGAAGTTAATGCAGAGCGTCGGTTCACTGGAGGAGAAGCACTGCTCTTCTCCCCGCTTTGCCTCGCTCCGGGCGGCCATTCAGTGTGAGCGAAACGCCGATAGCAGAGCCATCGAGGGCGGTACAGTATCCCAGGGGATTGCGGAACACAGAGCCACTGATCGCACGGCGCAGCAGAGGAGGAAGACAAGCATGACGCGCTCGTCATTCAATCGCATGATCGCTCCGAGCGCAGCCTCAATTTGGGGAGACCTATCCCACGGCGTGCGCTGTTTGCGCATTGGCACAGCAACAGCAGCAGCCCGCACAGAGAAACTCTCTCTCTCTCTCTCTCTCTCTCCCTCTCTCCCCCCCCTCTCTCCCTGCATATGAGCGATAGAATTGGGAAAAGTAGGCCGTGTGTGTGTGTGTGTGTGTGTGTGCTTATTTAACTTGAGTGAACTCAGCGCGCGCATATAAAGTGGGGATAAAGCCGCGCCCGTGTTGGCTGTAAACAAGAGAAACCTTATGTGCAGGCTGCAATGACATCTATCATACCTGTGTTCAGCTGAGGCACGTCAGGCCCCTCCTATAGGTCAAACCCCCATGCGGGCACATTGCACTGTATCCAGCCATAGCTAATCTGCTGTAAAGACAAAGTCTGCATTTGCATTAGTGTGCATGCATTTAACTCACGTGAAAGCGACAGTTGACCCTATGGATTTATGTCTTGACAAAAGCATTACGCATTGTGGCAGTGACAGAAAATGTGGATATGAGGTGAAAATAGGTGACAACCACCTGTGAGTTTCTTGGAACGGAGGGAAAAAGAAACCAATCTGTGTGTGTGTGTGTGTGTGTGTGTGTGTGTGTGTGTCATGGGAAAATCCTGTGCCACATATGCCACTGGAAACGCTTAACGTTCTGTTCATGTGCATTTTCGGCGTGCACATCCCTGGTAATGTGTTTTAAGAACAAATTGAAATGAAGCTAAATATTTCCACGCTGGAATATTTTGGTTTCGTCCTAGCAATGATATTATACAGAACTCCTGAAGGAAAGTTAAAGTCCTGCACAGATTCTCTCATCCTTTAACCGAGGAGCAAGTAGAAAGCATCCTGACGGGACGCATGACAAACAGGAATCAGCAGGACATCACTGGTATCCATCTACACAGCGTCAGGTTAGTCTGAGTCCCAAACACACTGAAAAACAACAGCATTTGCATTTCGTTGAAGACCCTGTGTTGCAGAAGGACAAATAAACGAACCTTGAGCTTTGTTTTTTATTGCTGATGAAAGGTCAAAATATTGGCGGGACAACTGCGACCACTAAGTCTTAATTGGGATTTTAAAGAGAAAATATACCCTAAAATATGTCACAGTGTATTATTTTTTTTTTCGACTGTACAGCTCATGAGCACACTAAAGGTGATGGTAAAACTGTTCAATTTAACTCATCCATGATGATTTGCTTGACTTTATGGAACCAATTTCTGATACACAGCTGTTATTGCCTCATTGAAATTATGTAAATTTAAAATTTAAGGCGTCAAAATGATATTTTACAACCCACATGTCAGCAACCAAAGTGTCACGTAATGACACAGTCCATTCAAGTCACACTGATTTGATTTTGCAAGTACTGACCACATCTCATTTGGGTCTCTTTATTATATTTCCAACTAGAAGCACGACAGCAGCTCACATTAGGGACATTAGCTTTCTTACTTTTTTAGGTTTTACTTTATTTTTTGCCAACATCTGGGCTTGTCACAGTAGGACAAGCCCAGATGTTACTAATACAAATTATATCTAATACAATTATAACAATGGCTATGTTATACCGGTCCTCACCAAATCTAAAAGCTGTAACTTAACATTGGCTTTGGTTTTTGTGCCCCATCCAGGCCTAACGCATGAAACTGAAAATTAAAATGAAATGCTGAGCGCTGAAAGGCCAAACACGTCCACGGTATGCAGAAATGTACACAGCCAACATTTATTCTAGTGATTTGGTTTGTCTGTGTGACAAATGTTCTCTGAAAACAAGATGCCTCGATGGTCGCGAGGCTGCACTTTGAGAACGGGTTTCCTCAAAGTGAAGCTGCAAAAATAACGGTTGAGATTTTCTGTGATGTGTTCTCAAGAAGAGCTGAGGCAGGAAGTTGCTGTTAATCCTTAGCAAGGGGACATCACAACTCTGGTGTTCTTTTTCACAAGTGCTCTCACACATTTGCTTGATGCACCCACCCACAAACGACAGTGGCGATCTAAGTGATACTTTCTTCACAAACATTTTCAGTTGTGTTGTCGATGTAGTATTGTACAGGCTTCAGTAAATTACGTTTGCCTGCTGTGTTCTTGGCTGCATCTAAGGACGTGTATTGTGGTCAAAACATATTCATAGTAACTCACAGCTGTCTATCACACAGCATGCAAGACATGGATTACATTTTACATTACAACTTACAAGACAGTCTTCCTTTAAAGTGCAAATAAAAAATGGGCACATTATCGTCTCTTTAAAGTGGCTGCTGAGCAATGCTCTGAGGGGGCTTCCTGGAGAGAGTTATTGTGGGTGCTTGTACCACCATCTAGAGGACAGTGAAAATTCAAATAAACAACACCTCTACACTGTTTCCTCACAGACGGGAGTAGTCAGATACAGTATATGTCTTTCTGTTTTCAAAGCAGTACAGCAGAGAGATGTCAGTACATTTGCTCAATTCACTGGCCAGACTTTAAAGCTTTTATTTAAATTTGTATTTCTTTTGATCTAACCTACTTTCATCTTTGGCACACGTGTGTCAGCGCTGGGTGAAACTGACCGTGAAGACTGGATTTGAAGTGAATGTTGGCAGAGAATCAAACTTCAAACCAACTTTGCTGCTGTAGTTCGCCTTTTTTTTTCACTGCGAACAGTTTAGCTTTTCATATCTGTAAAAGCACAGGTCTCATTCATACGATTTATCATGATCGACACATTAAGCCAGCAACGGTCAGTGTGCTCTATACCAGGACCGTAACACCCTAAAAAAACAAAAAACAAGCAGCTAAATGGAATTCCAGCCGTCTGTTTATACTGTTTATACTGTTTACACCTGTGATTTCTGTGACATGTGAAGACATGAAAAAAGAAAAATAAGCCACTGGTGACGTTACATTATAGGTCAGTATGGTTAATAGAATGTTGCCACCTGCTGGATGTGTTTGTAACTAAAATGCACATGCATTGTCATGTTTTGTCTTTGGTAACAACAATATTATCTGTTGAACTACAGGTGCAATTTTCTGCTTGTGTTGTTGGGGATCACTGATTGAAAAGTGACTGTTTGCATGTTTGTCTCTTTATCTAAGATATCGATCATGATGTATGAAGGACGAGGTTCTGTCCTCTGCACTGATTGCATGAACTAAAACGTTGTGGTGGAATTCTGTCTTGCCTGGACTCACTTTTTCTCTGTTGAGACACACCAGGTAAGAGCTGCTCATACTCTACATACATATTTAGAACATATACTTGTCTTACCATTAAATAATTATTAAACTTTTCGCTTTACCTTCTCATTAAAGCATCTTTAATTGAGGTCACGTTGGCATATAATGTTCTCAATTTGCCCGTGTTCCGGACCACTCACTTCTCCTTTGCTGATTTTGTGGGTTGTAGGACCTCTTGACATGTGTTCACATTCGTTTGATTGGAAGCTTATCAAGTATAAATAGAGCATCAGTGTACTCGCATAGCTGAAGTATTCACATTGCGGTGTAACATGGGTTGTATGGTTAGACTGTGGGATTGGCCTCTCGATAATAATAAATAATAACTTTTAAAAAATAACATTTTCATGACCGAATAAACTGAATTAACAAACTGACCTTATAGGACAACAAAATTTCATACTGTTTCACTATGTTTATGTGTGGCGGACCCTGCCACCTTTCTAGCTTCAAAAGGTGTTCTGGGGACTTTATTGTCCTCTGAGAACAGCTTGTTTATTCAGTTATAGAAAAAAAATGAATATTCCTGAGTTTGTATTATTACCTTCTGATTCACATTCTGATTTTGAACGTCTACTCCAAAACTACACATATGGCCCCTTTAACATGGAAGTAAATGTAACTTTAAGAAGGGCAGGGAAAGCACTGACTTACATTTCTCAGACTATTTAAGAAAATGACTGTGAATGAGCGTGTGTGCTTTCATGATGGCACTGGGATGATGCTTATCATGACACTAATTACAGTAATTAAGCTTTCATGATCATGAGAATGAAAACATTCATTAAGTGATGATAAAGATGTTGTTGTTTATCTTTTTCCCGTTCCATATTTGCCTTGATTTTAAACCGATGTGCCGTAAAAGCAAGTCCTCCAGAAAGGACTGCATGCACAACAGTAAGTTTCTCTCTTAATGCCTTTAAGATAAGAGTAATCTGTCTTCGCGATAAGATAAATCTCTATTTCCTGAGTAAAGCTGACTGAGCATGTATGCTTTCTTCTGCAGTGCACTACTTCAAGTTCACTTCGACACGATCACCGCTGGGAGCCGCTCAGTACAGTTTCAGCCTCTTACAGTTGGCCACTGGCGGTTTGTGGTTGAGTACCTTGCTCAGTGGTGCCTCTACAGTGGTTGTAGAGAGAGAAGCTGTTGGGTTGTTGCTTGTCCCTGGTTTATATTGACACACCGAAGGGGTCAAGCAAGGACCCAGAGGGAGGGGGCCTTGGCATAAGAATATGGGAGGGCATGAGGGTGTTAGACAGGGAGACGCTCTCAGGCAGTCTGCTGGGCACGGTGCCCGGCTTGCCTGTTGCGGGTCCCTTGGCACTTAGACTGGCAGCAGCATGCTGTGACTCCATCCCAGCAACAGCGTCACAGATTTGGGCTGTCTGCCACAAGGTCCCCAGCCAATCAGGGCGCACACAGTGCCAGATTACTCATGAGGTAGCCAATGGTAAGCCTGGATGTCTCAGTGTCATCCCTCCCAGATGTGGATTCCTTTAAACCCACAAGGTACACAAATGCAGACTCAAACACGCAGCTCGGACTCAAAGACAGAGTGTGCACACATTTACAGTGACTCTGTGTGTGTTTGTGTGTACGTGGAAAGTAGGAGAGATACAAAAACAGCCTGTGTGTGTTTTCATGTGAATGCACCTCTGTATCATGTCATTTATAAGTCCAGCTGAGACCTGCCAGCATCTTCAAATGACAACACAACTAGTGTCTTTGACAGAAATCAGCACTGCTGCATGGTGAGTTTTGTCTCGCTCTTGTGGACAGTCTGAGTAATACATGGCTGTGGGTATTATGACACTACACTGTAGCACTAAGCATATTCCTGAAGAATAATCACTCTTATACACCAGTACGTGTAATCATTTGATTTAAGGTAATAAATGATTTAAACAGGGGCGAAAATCCCATTTCATAGTTGGGGGGGACAATAAACAGTAACATTTTAGAGAATAATTCCAGGGGGGGGGACAAAGAATAAAAGTTGTAACCTGTCATCTTTTACCGCAATTTGATGCTTTAGTCTCTCTGTCTCTCCAACAGGAAGACAGAAGACCTTTCTTAGCACTGGCTGAGTCCACCTGCATATGTCTAGACTTAAAACAAAATGGTGGAAATCAAATTACCATGTACACATGCAATGAATAAACTAATTATCAGGCAAACATCTAAGTTTGTTTATCAGATTGCTCATAATCAGATAACTGCCTTTATCCAGATGAAAGATATCAGTTTATGCTATTTCTCTCTCTCTCTCTCTCTCTCTCTCTCTCTCGCAGTGTTGCACTCGTGCACTGTCAGCATGTTCAAATCAAATGTTTTAAAAAATGTTATCAAAAGTAATGATAATTACAATAATTGCATTATACTGTATTAGTCCTTACCCTACCTGTATACAAGTTCTTGTTTATTCACCCAGCAATACAAAACAATGGTATTAGGTGGAAGGTGGCAATAATACACTTTATGTGAACACATCTGACATAATACCTTTGTTTACTCTTCTAACTTCCACCACAGTCTATTGAATATCTTTACAAGAGGTAAAAGATCCAAACAATCCCAAAACTAAAGGAAATACCGTCAAGAATAATCCAACATAAAACAATTTCTCAAAAATATATATTTATTGTGTTGTCAACAAACATCTGACAACTATGCCACAAAACTGTATGTATTCTAACTCTATCTGTAAAACAGTTTTACAGATAGAGAGTTAAGACAGTTAACTCTGGATAACTGGATAAAACCTTCCTGTAAATAAATCTAAAATGTCAGTTATATCTGATTCTGACATTTATATCCAGACAGTCTTTTAGAATGACAAAAATAATTATTACTGCTCTTGTCCTGCCCTCTCCCTCTCCTCTCCTCTCTGTCTATGACTATCACTATCTGTAGCTTTTAACTTAGCTTAACAGCACTCGTAATTGAGTAGGCTTTTGAACAATGCAGGATAAATGTTGCAGACAGCCTGGACCTGGCGCTTTTTGTTAATGGGATGTGTGTTGTTGTAACTTAAGTAACTATGTCTGTGTGGTATAGACCTCTTACCCCGCGAAGCACGGTGTGAGTAGCAGGCCCCGTCCACACGCTGCTGCAGCTGCTAGCTCCGCCCGTTGGAAAGAGTGTGGGGTGGACTCAACCATTTGGGAATGGGAGGGGGGAGACTAAATCTTTAAAGATGTAAATAGCACATTATTGCGCGATTATAATGAGCACCGCTTACATTGTGCTTTAAATAAATGCTGCTGCATTGTTCAAAAATTATTAATTGTGTCTCAAATTATTCTGGGGGGGACAGCTTTACCCCTGTCCCCCTGATTTCCGCCTATGGATTTAAGTCATGACGAATGTAGTCTTCTATATTTAAATCTTTGTTTTTCTAAATGTTCAGTGATAAAGGGTTTGTTTATAACGGGGTATTTGAATCTCAAATAGTTGTGTTTATTTTTTAATTTATTATTGTCTTATTTGCTTTTAGATTTGGCACTTTTGGCACTTTTGTATGAAAAGTGCCATTCAAATAAAGATTGATTTGATTTGAGATTGATTTAGACATGCGTTACAAAACGCCACAGCAAATGAAACATAAAGATAAATGAACATAGCACAAACCAATGTCATGACTTTTACTGAAAAGAGGAAAGACAGAAAATGAATTTGGTGCTGCATTCTCACTACATATATGAGACGTGAGAGACACAGAAACGAGACTGTTTTGGCGTGTGTTACAAAGCAGAGTTATAATTTCACAAAATCAAAACGATGGTGTGTTCTGAAGCAAGAGATGTAAACAGTTTATAAATATTTTACACATTGAAGTAGACAGTTCTGACAATTTCAGACTTTAATGACGAGTAAAAGGAGAGAAACAGAGGGAAACCAGACAAATGAACCAGAGGAATGTGGTGAATTTATGACTGTAGACACAGTAATGCCAGAGGATGAGACTGGATTTCTTGTCTTGGTCTGTTCCTTGTCTGTCCTGACATCCTTCCTCTTTGAGGTCAAAGGTCACTGGGCCTGTGTGTGTGTGTGTGTGTATGTGTGGCTCAGTGCACTCCACCACAGACACAAAGAGCTGTTTGATCAAAGCATCATAAGTTCACAAAATAATTTAGTTCTTCCCATGTTCCTTTGAACGGTCCTCCACATAAACCATATGCCATTAAAAAAAAAACTCATTTGGACCATAAAGAGGGCTCTGTTCTGTGTGATCATCATCATCATGTTGTTTTGAAAGAGGAAACAAAAGGGTTGTGTCAGGATCTGGTGAGATTTGTTTGCCATGATCTTAGCTTTATAGAAGGGGGGTATAAGTGTTTGTTTACAAGAAATTATTGATGGTTAATTTCAGTTATAAATAGATTTGTGTGATATTTCACAAGTGAAGACCTTTTCTGTCTTCCACTCTGTCTGAGGGATATGAAGCTGACTGAATAGAGCCACCTGTCCATCTGCACCCATGCTGATGTCATCATTTGAAACTCTTTGCTTAGACCCAGAAAACCATTTGATTTGAGGGTTTAAGCCCCGTCCAGGGCACCAGAGTCTCTGTGGTCACTGGGGACTAGGAGGCTCTCTCCTGATGGGTCCGCTACATATTTTGTCAAGAAATTAATTAATCATCAGAATCAGAATCAGAATACTTTATTAATCCGCCAGGGGAAACTGTTTTTGTTCCAATGCTCCGTGCAAAGTAGAAATAGAAATAAATGAATAAATAAATGAATGAATCACTGACAGCGACATACCCAGAAATAGTATAATGCGGCGACAACGAGGGGCCGCTGAAAGTCTTGGGGTCCTCACCAAATCTAAAAGCTGTAACTTAACATTTAGAATTCTATGATAATTATACACTTTTGTATTTGAGTTGAAGTAAAGGTTTGAAGACTTACATTCTCTCAAAATTTGAGCACAGCGTTGTTAATCTCCATTATTGCTGGTGTACCTTATTCCTTTTACCCACCTGAGTGGTGTGCCTTCCACAAAACTTGACAGAAAATAACAAAAAAATAACTTCTGAACTCATTAAACATGGGAGGGTGTATAAAGATGAGTAGAAGCAGTGTCTTTGTATTCAGGCTAGATGGCAGAGTTGTGCTTTTCCAGCGTCTGGTGGAATCAGATGGAAATAAGGCTGTTGCACAGATGCTGCAGCGTGACAGGCCAGAGTGATCAGAGCGAGCAGCGAGCGGAAGCATTGAGCAACACTCAGGGTCCCAGAAAAGTACCAAAACACAGAAGTGAAACAATGCAGAGAGCAACGGTGCGTCACAGACACCAGGTGTGAGGTGTGGTTATGCCAGTAAGAGAAGCAGAGTGCACATTTAAATATCTCATATCAGTTAACGCAGGTTATCACGCTGAGTTCACATGGCTTCTCATGGCTTTGCTTAAGGTTTTAGTTCTAGTTCTCTGTTATTAATAGACTCCAGAGCTCAAAGAGTGTAAAATCTCTGCAATTACATATTGAGTCGAACATGGGCTGTTGATTCCAGGTGCTGTGGAGGTGATGAATATGCACATCTGCTGTTCTCGATGACGGTTTTATTCAACACGTATTCCTGCATTGGTATCAACAACTGCTCTCACGTTTATTCTTGGTGTCTTTTCACACTAGTTTACTAAGTAATGTAAAGGTCCGGTCACATGAAAGGAATCAGCGTATTCTGCAGAGTGAAGTGCAAGACGGGCCAGACTTTGACCTGTAAAGCTTTTAGCACAATTAAATATGTTCAAACAATGCACTTCTTTATCTTTATTTATGTTTATTAGTTGTCACAATTGAAAGAGACAACATGTATATAAAAGTATGTGAGAAAACAGTTCTAAATCTGAGAATAAGGTTGTTAGTTTGATTGTTTGATAGCTAAACTTTTTAATAAAACAAGAATATTCATGTGCAACAGACATACTGTCACTAATGAACGGGCTAATAAGACTACTAACAAGACTATCAAAGGTCTGGAATGAGGTTGGTAAATGACTGCATTTGGCTCATTGGTCGCCATGATTATGATAATAATACAACTGCTTATAAATATTTTTATTGATCTGCATTGTGCAGTGAAACAGAAAACTACCGCATCATTGGACAAGACGCAGTGGTTGAAAAATGAATGTAAATGGTATGAAAATTTGAGTCTGTGCTGCTGGTTTGCATAAGATTTAATGGTTTCAGTGGTTGCCGATATTTGAATACAGAGAAGTTGGAGCCCAGAGGAGAAACAGCTGCTCAGAAAAACTGAAACCATTGTGACAAAATGCAAAAAGCTGCATCCATCAGCTTGAAAACCAAGACAGCTTGCAACTTAATGTTTGTCACGATCGACACATTTGACCTTTATCGGTGTGTGGTTCCATCAGAGATGAACAAAAACCCTCCTAATAAAACATCATGCTTTGTGGTTTGTAGTTTTTAGTGATATCACTTCTAACATGACCAAATGAAACAAAATAAAAGCCAAAAATATTTTAACAAATCAGTAGCAAATGTTTTTTTTTCCTGCTGAGACTTGTCTTTTCTTTATTTTCCGATACAGATAACTTTATTGTTTCCAGATATCAATATTCAATATAGAAAATATTCTCTCCACATTTTCTCTGCAATTTGAGCTTAACATTTTTTTGTTATAATGTTCTTAACATAGATAAAACACAACTTTAAATATCAAGTTTTTATACACAATATACAGTATGTCGGATTCAAGTAAATTCTGTCAATAAATGTTAAACTTACATCCTTTATGCAGTCAAACAGTGTTGGGTGTCGTGGGGATGCCATTATACGGAAGGAAAATGTATTTGTAAGTTCCTTTTTATTATGGAAATACAATCTGATGAAAAGAGTGAACTGTTCTTACTTAGTTCTTACTTTTCATTTGCACTATGGAGGAATATGAGTCTTTTCATAATTCCTTTATCATGAAAAGTAATTCAGTCATTCATCTGTGGTACTCAAATGTGTGTTGTATCATTCTGAATACTTGACCTGAGGTCATTAATCATGTGAGGCAGTGCAGGGTCCAACAGCTCAGTGAGGATAATTACAGACCCTTGTTTATCAAAAATCCAAGAAAGAGCTGATGCAGAATCAGATGTTTATCCATCATTAATCAAAGTCTCAGATGAACGCACAGCAGCTCCTTGAGGCTCCTTGCTGTCCACCTTGAGATCTACTTCCTGTCCTCTGAGTTGAAATGTCACCAGTAGATGGAGCTGCAGACACTGCTGATGGCTAACACTTTATAGTCAAATGTAATATTCAACATGTGCGAAATTAAGTTAACACATTTTGTTGTGGATAGAGAAAGTACAGACTTCAAGTGTTAAGACGAATATGAACACCAGATATAAGAGTTTCTTTTAAAAACAAATTGGAGCAGCTGATCTCTGGCAATTTTACAGACATTGTTGTGTCTTCATTTGCAGAAATGGTCAGTAGTTGTTGCAGTTTAACATCAGCAAGCACATTGTTTTGCTGTATTTGGCCCATGTAATATTAATAGTGTTATTTTTTAAAAGTCTTTAATGCTTAATATAAGATACGTTATAGTCTCAGTATTTCTTTGTATAATGCATTATTTCCAAAATGTTAATCTAAAATATAGAATAAAAAAATAAACGATATGGAATAAAGTATAGTATACTTTATATATTATCACAATATATGTGTACATAATTTATACCCTGTATATATTATTAATATATTCTAGTAGAATATACACTTCTTCTTATTTTTGTTCTGTTTTTTATTTTATATTATATGGTATATATATGAAAATGTATTTGTAAGTTCCTTCCAATAAGATATTATGGAAATTAAACACGTGATGAAAAGAGTGATGTATTTAGTTCTTACTTTTCATTTGCACTATGGAGGAATATGAGTCTTTTCATAATTCCTTTATCATGAATGTAATTCAGTCATTCATCCGTGGTACTCAAATGTGTCTTGTGTCATTCTGAATACTTGACCTGAGGTCATTAATCATGTGAGGCAGTGCAGGGTCCAACAGCTTTAACATGATATATTTTACCTCTGGGACAATTAAGGTATTTATGTATTCTGTATTACATGTATCAGGATCAGTGCTTGGTGACATCACTGGTCAGAGCAAGGGTGTCACTTTGTGCTGAAAGCCTTTAGGGACCTCAATATATGCAAATGTAGGCAATGCAAAGGAGAAACCATATGAGACCATTCTGAAAAACGAACTGCACCTTTACATCTGAAGTTATACCACTTCTTGTTTTGGTGCTTAACTTCAATGTAGAGAAACAAAGTTCACAAGAGCTGATGAGTCGAGTTAAACCAATCATGACTCATTCTAATCGGAAAGTATTCCTATTTAAATAAATAGAAAACAATCACAGAAATCAAATATCACATAAATAAACCACTTTTAAAACATACACAATTTTAATTCACTCTAAAAAAACAACAACACACACACAAAAAGTGACACATTCTACACAGTTAAACTCTAATACCGCCCCTGTCACTCTCATCCACTAGGGGGCGCCACAGGACCACCAATCTGAAAGCAACACTTTGAAACTCCATTTCTTTTTTTAAAAAAGTGTCCTAATTTACAGCAACTAAAACTGCTGTGTCAAAGAGGAAAAACAGAGGGAAAAAAAACAGTACCCTGCACGGGACTGTAAGTCATTATATTATCATGTAACGCCAGCAAATAAGACACGTGTTTGCAAACCTTATGGGTTACCCCAACTAGCTAGTCTCCAGCTAGCTTATTAGCCTGACGGTTTTAAATGCTAATATGTGTCTAATATGTGAATGAACAGTAGCAGCTTTCCTGCACATGTTGCCCTCTGTTGCTAAACTGTAGTTAATACTGTACATATCAGGTCCAGCAGCCAGTTTCAACTGTAGGTGCTGATGGAGAGCAGCAAGTATATCAATCATTTTAACTTAATTATGCTTTCAAAAGGCGGTGGGGACATGTCATGTGCATCTTAAGTGTTTGCTCTGTACCTCTATTCAGAATCTTGCTCCTACAGTGAATTTGCAAATGTAGTCATTTCCTTAAACCCACAAGTCAAGATGGTAATCCTCTAATGTAATTGTCTGTTGTAGGCAATGAGGCAGATCATGACCATATTTTCCATATTTAAATCTTTTATTTGTAAATGATAGAATGAGCACAGTGAAGGAACATTTGTGAGTTACATTGCTGAAATGTTAGAAATTAAACAAAAAGTATGACACTTTAAAAGTACTAAGGCCTTATGCCATCAAAAATCCTTCAGACAAGGCCACCTGTGGACCTGTCCTGTTACCGTCATCATTTAGTCTGAAAGGAGAAAACAAAGAGAACGTGTCACGATCTGGAGACAGTAAAAAAATTAAATCCTAATATTCTAGAGTAACAACAAGACTAGACATAGCAGAGACATTATAACATATATAGCAGTAATATGGAAAACTTTATTGGAAGATTACTTTAAAATACCAAAACTACTACTACTCCTGCTGTATTTTACCTTGATTATAGTAGCAATGACACCGTAGATGATGGCGATGAGGAAAAACAGGAGGAAGGTGAAAGCCATATACCAGCTTTCCACGTCCACGTCTTGGTTCACATCAGCCTGTGTGTTGTCGTCAAAGAAATCACAGCGCTCCGAGATGTCTGCGAAAAAAATTTGAAATGTGGTAATAGGTGGTTAACCTTATGTTTAATGTGCAAGAAAGACGTGGATCAATGTACAAACCAGCACCTGTTTTAGTTATATTCAGGGACAGGGTGGTGTTGGCATGTGTCACCCTGCAGGTGAGGACTGATCCAGGCACCCAGTTGACTCGGGTCAGACGGAGGTGGCTTTGGATGCTGAACTTTCCGTTTGGGCCTCTGTGGGGTTCACTAGTGTTGTAGTCCAACTGTTCTTGGGAGTCAGCAAGCCAAGTGATGTTTATGCGTGCAGGGCGGAAGCCAGAGACCAGGCACACGATTTCTCCGGAGCCCTGGAGCAGGGTGGCTGAAGGTTTGCTGTGGGTCACTTCGGCTGTGGAAAATAGTCATTAAAGGTACATTAATTTTATCGAATCATGGAGTAAAAAAACACAGGACACTTTTGGTACACAAAATCATGAGTAGTTACTGAGGAACGAATGAGGAACAAATGAGAAAGTCATTGCTAGTGCTATTTGGCAGAAATAGATAGATAGATAGATAGATAGATAGATAGATAGATAGATAGATAGATAGATAGATAGAATTACTTTAATGATCCCAGACTGGGAGATTATTAAAATAAAATAATTTCCCAGTCTGGGATCATTAAAGTAATTCTATCTATCTATCTATCTATCTATCTATCTATCTATCTATCTATCTATCTATCTATCTATCTATCTATTTAGGCCCGCCATCAACTTACTCGCGGATTTAACATCAATTGGAGGACAGATATGAAATCATGTTAAAAGATGAAACGTGTGTCCGGGTTAGAAATGAGAAATAAGAAGGAGAGAGGAGAGACGGTGATCCTCAGCATTGGTATCTCTACTACAATGTAATGAACAACACCAATGAACTGCAATGTTACTAAAAACGAATCCTCGGCTCACCGAACACATCCTTTATGGTGCTTTCAAAAGGTGTAGGAGACGACTCATGTTTGACAACACATGTATACGTAGACTCTTTGTCCTCAGATTTGGATGTGTTCAATCTGCTGCTCATTGAATAAGTGCTGCTCCCTGTGTATTTCCACGCAGGACTGTTGGTGTAGTGAGTTGACGGGAGCGCCTGGCCGTTCTCTTCCCAGTAAACTACAACGTTAGATGGGAAAAATCCAGAAACTAGGCAGGTAAGCGTGAGG
Organism: Sparus aurata; assembly: GCF_900880675.1. Classification (NCBI taxonomy): domain Eukaryota; kingdom Metazoa; phylum Chordata; class Actinopteri; order Spariformes; family Sparidae; genus Sparus; species Sparus aurata. Next base: position 13,324,368 of record NC_044209.1, on the reverse strand, counting down.
ACGTCTGATGCAGACAGCTCAGAGGCAGTTGGTTGCATTATCTTCACTGTTGGTGGATACAGGTCTTGGGAAACACAAAAGGGAAGCAAAGCAAAATTATGAAAGATATTCTTTTTTTAATGGTGAGTTCCTGATGCAAGCTTGCCTTTTTCAAACTATGTTGAACGCTACAGATCAAAAACAATTGTAAAGAATCACATTTTTATGTACAACACTACCTCTGCTTTTGCTTATGTGGCCCTCGAAGCCCTGGCTGGAACACTGGTGCTTTCCCTCACAAGACACTTGTTTATATGCATGCCAATCCTCAGCTGACACATTGAGGGAACTCCTCAGAGTCTCTGTCCCATTGCTGTGACGCACTGGCGGACCTGTATGGAAATCAGGGGAATATTCTTCCCCCCTTACTTTCCAGGTGATAGAGAAATCATTAAGAGAAGGGCCGACCAGAAGACAGGTGACAGTCACCTGACCCTCGTTCTGAAGCTGCTGGAGTGGTGGTCCCTCAACATATACACTGACTATCTGAGATGACGCTGGAGTCACTGAAAAAAGAACATGACAGAAATAATGATAATGAGAGAAAAATGTCTTGAATGCTCAATGGATTATTCCGATTTTTTCTGAATGTATTTATTCTGCACTTGATGCATTGACATGACTGTCAATTATGGTTTAATTTTACCTGAACAGACACTGATGTCCTGTCTGACCTGTTTGTTCAGAGACGTGTCAGACACTTCACAAGTGAAGACCTTCCCTGTCTTCCACTCTGTCTGAGGTATCTGAAGTTGACTGGTCACTGCCACACGTCCATCTGCATCCATGCTGATGCCATCGTTTGAAGAAGATCTATGCTTTGACTCAGCAAACCATTTGATTTGAGGGTTGAAGCCCCATCCAGAGCATGAGAGTCTCTGTGGTCCTGACACATCACTGGGGACTAGAAGGAGCTCCACTGATGGGTCGACTAAATGAGAGATCAATCAGTGCTCCAATGAATTAATCTATTTAAACAAGTCAACAAGATGTGAAACATTAGAGAGAGAAAGACTAATGACTCATCTCACCAAAAATATTGCCTGTAGAGTTTGACTCAAAGTTGCTGGAGAAGCCTTGATTCACTGTGCAGGTGAACCTTGTGTCTTTCTTCCAGTGTGTTTGAGGGACAGTGAAGCGTCTAGTGATTGAATGGATGCCTGAGGCTTGATGAAGATCAACATACTGTTTTTCAGAGATGTCGACGCTGTTGGCTTGAAAGGTTACATACAGATGACTGGAGGAGAGTTGTGTGATGTCACACTCCAGCACAGCACTGTTTCCCTTCAGCAGATCTGGTAGAGATCTCCTGATCTCCACTGATGGAGCTGTGGCTGCAGGCTCTGGATGATGGAGAGAGAAAACAAAGCGGAATGTATTAATTTAGGTTCTTTGCTGTCAGGACACGTCTGATTTTCATGTTGTACAGTTGTCTTACCTGCAACACTGATGCTCTTCTCAGCTATTGAGAAGCAGGCGTGTTCTGCTCTGCATGTTATATTCTTCAGTTGTTTCCACTGACTGGAGGAAACTCTCACATTACTGAATATATGAGTCGTGTTCGAGTCCTGGCTCACTGTGTTAATTTGTGGGAGTCTCCCATCCATCAGCCAGGTCACCTTGGCATCAAAACCAGTGTGAACCAAACATGTTGCTTGCACCTCAGGCGTTGACATCATGACTGTCTTGAAGCTGGGAATCTCCACATAAATGGAAGGAGGGATGCTTGAATAAGCTGAGAGTTGAAAATACACAGAAAAAGAATCATGAAGCATGACAAAATCACAAGTCAAATATATGTCTTTGTAAAGTAAGTATTGTTCCACATCATAAGACCATTTTGATAGTATGTTCAAAATGTGCTACATTTAGTATATTTTAGTAATATTGAAAGAAATTACTCCGTAATGTAAAAAGGGTCTTTTACAAAAACATAGCATAGGACTTTAGCCTTTAACAAGGTTATGTAATACAGGAAAAGAAATATGAAGCATGACAAAATCATGAGTCAACTGTATAATGGTAAAGTATGAATTGTTCCACATCACAAGACAATTTGTTCAAAACCTGCATAATACCTGAAGAAATTACTCTGTAATGTAGGGAAGCTCACTTACAACAACATAGCATAGGATTTTAGCCTTTTACAACTTTATGTAATAGAGGCCTGTGCAGCCTCTTTGACTCTCAGCATATCTGGCTAAATGTGGTGCAAGTGACTCGTCTCAGAACCAGACAAATCCTCAAGCTCATGTTTAATTTGCTTTTAGATACACCCGTACACATTCACATTTAAACAGGTTTGTAACGGGTCAATCACAACTGTTATCTAATGTGAGGTTTGTTAGAGAGGATGACTGAAAGGAGAATCCCTGGTTCAGATTTTGGTCTGCACTAGTTGATAATCCTTCTTGCGAATTGAAAATGAATAGAGATGTTTCAGACTGATCTGTGTTTGTAAAATGAGTCTGGTGGTGGGACGCTAGTGTGCTACCTGTCCTGATTGAAATGGCAGTGAATCAGTTTTACTCAGTGGCTGTGCAATAGCAAAGCATTGAGCAAGAGGATCAGATGTTTGTAATCCTCATGAAGAGTGGGACACAGATCAATGAATATTGGAGTTTTGTCCACCAGGTGGCAAGAAACACAGTTCCAAATAGATGCTAATGTTACTTGTTCAGTGGTACAGGGGGACATTTTTTGCCATTACCTTAGCGTATCAGTGCTGTAAGTAGATATTAGGTGATGGTTGTGTTTACATCAGCTTCCCTGGATTGTTTTCATGTACCCTATTTCTCATAAAATGATGAATATGGCATTAACTTTAAAGAGCATTAATTATAAGATGGTTGTATACATCCGTCTAGAGATTGTGGATGGATTTGTTGCTCTCCTTCTGTTTGAATTTACCTGAGCAGAGGCTGATGTCCTGTCTGACCTGTTTGTTCAGAGACGTGTCAGACACTTCACAAGTGAAGACCTTCCCTGTCTTCCACTCTGTCTGAGGTATCTGAAGTTGACTGGTCACTGCCACACGTCCAATTGCATCCATGCTGATGTCACGGTTTAAAGAAGATCTTTGCTTTGACTCAGCAAACCATTTGATTTGAGGGTTGAAGCCCCATCCAGAGCATGAGAGTCTCTGTGGTCCTGACACATCACTGGGGACTAGAAGGAGCTCCACTGATGGGTCGACTAAACGAGAGATCAATCAGTGCATCAATGAGTCAGTTTATTTAAACAGAACAACAAGATGTGAAACATTAAAGAGAGAAAGACTAATGACTAATCTCACCAAAAATATTGCCTGTAGAGTTTGACTCAAAGTTGCTGGAGAAGCCTTGATTCACTGTGCAGGTGAACCTTGTGTCTTTCTTCCAGTGTGTTTGAGGGAAAGTGAAGCGTCTAGTGATTGAATGGACGCCTGAGGCTTGATGAAGATCAACATACTGTTTTTCAGAGATGTCGATGCTGTTGGCTTGAAAGGTTACATACAGATGACTGGAGGAGAGTTGTGTGATGTCACACTCCAGCACAGCACTGTTTCCCTTCAGCAGATCTGGTAGAGATCTCCTGATCTCCACTGATGGAGCTGTGGCTGCAGGCTCTGGATGATGGAGAGAGAAAACAAAGCGGAATGTATTAATTTAGGTTCTTTGCTGTCACGACACGTCTGATTTTCATGTTGTATAGTTGTCTTACCTGCAACACTGATGCTCTTCTCAGCTATGGAGAAGCAGGCGTGTTCTGCTCTGCATGTTATATTCTTCAGTTGTTTCCACTGACTGGAGGAAACTCTCACATTACTGAATATATGAGTCGTGTTGGAGTCCTGGCTCACTGTGTTAATTTGTGGGAGTCTCCCATCCATCAGCCAGGTCACCTTGGCATCAAAACCAGTGTGAACCAAACATGTTGCTTGCACCTCAGGCGTTGACATCATGACTGTCTTGAAGCTGGGAATCTCCACATGAATGGAAGGAGGGATGCTTGAATAAGCTGAGAGTTGAAAATACACAGAAAAAGAATCATGAAGCATGACAAAATCACAAGTCAAATATATGTCTTTGTAAAGTAAGTATTGTTCCACATCATGACACCATTTTGATAGTATGTTCAAAATGTGCTACATTTTATACATTTTTATATTATTGAAAGAAATTACACCGTAATGTTAAAAGGGTATTCTGCAATAAAATAGCATAGGATTTTGGCCTTTTACAACTTAATGTAATAGAGGCCTGTGCAGCCTCTTTGACTCTCAGCATATCTGGCTAAATGTGGTGTAAGTGACTCGTCTCACAAACAGACAAATCCTCAAGCTCATGTTTAATAATGCTGTTGGATACATCTGTCCACATTCCCATTAAAATAGATCTGTAACGGGTCAATCACAATTGTTATCTAATGTGAGGTTTGTTAGAGAGGATGACTGAAAGGAGAATCCCTGGTTCAGATTTTGGTCTGCACTAGTTGATAATCCTTCTTGCGAATTAAAAATGAATAGAGAGGTTTCAGACTGATCTGTGTTTGTAAAATGAGTCTGGTGGTGGGAGGCTAGTGTGCTACCTGTCCTGATTGAAATGGCAGTGAATCAGTTTTACTCAGTGGCTGTGCAATAGCAAAGCATTGAGCAAGAGGATCAGATGTTTGTAATCCTCATGAAGAGTGGGACACAGATCAATGAATATTGGAGTTTTGTCCACCAGGTGGCAAGAAACACAGTTCCAAATAGATGCTAATGTTACTTGTTCAGTGGTACAGGGGGACATTTTTTGCCATTACCTTAGCGTATCAGTGCTGTAAGTAGATATTAGGTGATGGTTGTGTTTACATCAGCTTCCCTGGATTGTTTTCATGTACCCTATTTCTCATAAAATGATGAATATGGCATTAACTTTAAAGAGCATTAATTATAAGATGGTTGTATACATCCGTCTAAAGATTGTGGATGGATTTGTTGCTCTCCTTCTGTTTGAATTTACCTGAGCAGAGGCTGATGTCCTGTCTGACCTGTTTGTTCAGAGACGTGTCAGACACTTCACAAGTGAAGACCTTCCCTGTCTTCCACTCTGTCTGAGGTATCTGAAGTTGACTGGTCACTGCCACACGTCCAATTGCATCCATGCTGATGTCACGGTTTAAAGAAGATCTTTGCTTTGACTCAGCAAACCATTTGATTTGAGGGTTGAAGCCCCATCCAGAGCATGAGAGTCTCTGTGGTCCTGACACATCACTGGGGACTAGAAGGAGCTCCACTGATGGGTCGACTAAACGAGAGATCAATCAGTGCATCAATGAGTCAGTTTATTTAAACAGAACAACAAGATGTGAAACATTAAAGAGAGAAAGACTAATGACTAATCTCACCAAAAATATTGCCTGTAGAGTTTGACTCAAAGTTGCTGGAGAAGCCTTGATTCACTGTGCAGGTGAACCTTGTGTCTTTCTTCCAGTGTGTTTGAGGGACAGTGAAGCGTCTAGTGATTGAATGGACGCCTGAGGCTTGATGAAGATCAACATACTGTTTTTCAGAGATGTCGATGCTGTTGGCTTGAAAGGTTACATACAGATGACTGGAGGAGAGTTGTGTGATGTCACACTCCAGCACAGCACTGTTTCCCTTCAGCAGATCTGGTAGAGATCTCCTGATCTCCACTGATGGAGCTGTGGCTGCAGGCTCTGGATGATGGAGAGAGAAAACAAAGCGGAATGTATTAATTTAGGTTCTTTGCTGTCACGACACGTCTGATTTTCATGTTGTATAGTTGTCTTACCTGCAACACTGATGCTCTTCTCAGCTATGGAGAAGCAGGCGTGTTCTGCTCTGCATGTTATATTCTTCAGTTGTTTCCACTGACTGGAGGAAACTCTCACATTACTGAATATATGAGTCGTGTTGGAGTCCTGGCTCACTGTGTTAATTTGTGGGAGTCTCCCATCCATCAGCCAGGTCACCTTGGCATCAAAACCAGTGTGAACCAAACATGTTGCTTGCACCTCAGGCGTTGACATCATGACTGTCTTGAAGCTGGGAATCTCCACATGAATGGAAGGAGGGATGCTTGAATAAGCTGAGAGTTGAAAATACACAGAAAAAGAATCATGAAGCATGACAAAATCACAAGTCAAATATATGTCTTTGTAAAGTAAGTATTGTTCCACATCATGACACCATTTTGATAGTATGTTCAAAATGTGCTACATTTTATACATTTTTATATTATTGAAAGAAATTACACCGTAATGTTAAAAGGGTATTCTGCAATAAAATAGCATAGGATTTTGGCCTTTTACAACTTAATGTAATAGAGGCCTGTGCAGCCTCTTTGACTCTCAGCATATCTGGCTAAATGTGGTGTAAGTGACTCGTCTCACAAACAGACAAATCCTCAAGCTCTTGTTTAATAATGCTGTTGGATACATCTGTCCACATTCCCATTAAAATAGATCTGTAACGGGTCAATCACAATTGTTATCTAATGTGAGGTTTGTTAGAGAGGATGACTGAAAGGAGAATCCCTGGTTCAGATTTTGGTCTGCACTAGTTGATAATCCTTCTTGCGAATTAAAAATGAATAGAGAGGTTTCAGACTGATCTGTGTTTGTAAAATGAGTCTGGTGGTGGGAGGCTAGTGTGCTACCTGTCCTGATTGAAATGGCAGTGAATCAGTTTTACTCAGTGGCTGTGCAATAGCAAAGCATTGAGCAAGAGGATCAGATGTTTGTAATCCTCATGAAGAGTGGGACACAGATCAATGAATATTGGAGTTTTGTCCACCAGGTGGCAAGAAACACAGTTCCAAATAGATGCTAATGTTACTTGTTCAGTGGTACAGGGGGACATTTTTTGCCATTACCTTAGCGTATCAGTGCTGTAAGTAGATATTAGGTGATGGTTGTGTTTACATCAGCTTCCCTGGATTGTTTTCATGTACCCTATTTCTCATAAAATGATGAATATGGCATTAACTTTAAAGAGCATTAATTATAAGATGGTTGTATACATCCGTCTAGAGATTGTGGATGGATTTGTTGCTCTCCTTCTGTTTGAATTTACCTGAGCAGAGGCTGATGTCCTGTCTGACCTGTTTGTTCAGAGACGTGTCAGACACTTCACAAGTGAAGACCTTCCCTGTCTTCCACTCTGTCTGAGGTATCTGAAGTTGACTGGTCACTGCCACATGTCCAATTGCATCCATGCTGATGTCACGGTTTGAAGAAGATCTTTGCTTTGACTCAGCAAACCATTTGATTTGAGGGTTGAAGCCCCATCCAGAGCATGAGAGTCTCTGTGGTCCTGACACATCACTGGGGACTAGAAGGAGCTCCACTGATGGGTCGACTAAACGAGAGATCAATCAGTGCATCAATGAGTCAGTTTATTTAAACAGAACAACAAGATGTGAAACATTAAAGAGAGAAAGACTAATGACTAATCTCACCAAAAATATTGCCTGTAGAGTTTGACTCAAAGTTGCTGGAGAAGCCTTGATTCACTGTGCAGGTGAACCTTGTGTCTTTCTTCCAGTGTGTTTGAGGGACAGTGAAGCGTCTAGTGATTGAATGGACGCCTGAGGCTTGATGAAGATCAACATACTGTTTTTCAGAGATGTCGATGCTGTTGGCTTGAAAGGTTACATACAGATGACTGGAGGAGAGTTGTGTGATGTCACACTCCAGCACAGCACTGTTTCCCTTCAGCAGATCTGGTAGAGATCTCCTGATCTCCACTGATGGAGCTGTGGCTGCAGGCTCTGGATGATGGAGAGAGAAAACAAAGCGGAATGTATTAATGTAGGTTCTTTGCTGTCACGACACGTCTGATTTTCATGTTGTATAGTTGTCTTACCTGCAACACTGATGCTCTTCTCAGCTATGGAGAAGCAGGCGTGTTCTGCTCTGCATGTTATGTTCTTCAGTTGTTTCCACTGACTGGAGGAAACTCTCACATTACTGAATATATGAGTCGTGTTCGAGTCCTGGCTCACTGTGTTAATTTGTGGGAGTCTCCCATCCATCAGCCAGGTCACCTTGGCATCAAAACCAGTGTGAACCAAACATGTTGCTTGCACCTCAGGCGTTGACATCATGACTGTCTTGAAGCTGGGAATCTCCACATGAATGGAAGGAGGGATGCTTGAATAAGCTGAGAGTTGAAAATACACAGAAAAAGAATAATGAAGCATGACAAAATCACAAGTCAAATATATGTCTTTGTAAAGTAAGTATTGTTCCACATCATAAGACCATTTTGATAGTATGTTCAAAATGTGCTACATTTAGTATATTTTAGTAATATTGAAAGAAATTACTCCGTAATGTAAAAAGGGTCTTTTACAAAAACATAGCATAGGACTTTAGCCTTTAACAAGGTTAAGTAATAGAGGAAAAGAAATATGAAGCATGACAAAATCCTGAGTCAACTGTATAATGGTAAAGTATGAATTGTTTCACATCACAAGACGATTTGTTCAAAACCTGCATAATGCCTGAAGAAATTACTCTGTAATGTAGGGAAGCTCACTTACAATAACATAGCATAGAATTTAAGCCTTTTACAAGGTTATGTAATGGAGGCCTGTGCAGCCTCTTTGACTCTCAGCATATCTGGCTAAATGTGGTGCAAGTGACTCGTCTCAGAACCAGACAAATCCTTAAGCTCATGTTTAATTTGCTTTTAGATACACCCGTACACATTCACATTAAAACAGGTTTGTAACGGGTCAATCACAACTGTTATCTAATGTGAGGTTTGTTAGAGAGGATGACTGAAAGGAGAATCCCTGGTTCAGATTTTGGTTTGCACTAGTTGATAATCCTTCTTGCGAATTGAAAATGAATAGGGAGGTTTCAGACTGATCTGTGTTTGTAAAATGATTCTGGTGGTGGGAGGCTAGTGTGCTACCTGTCCTGATTGAAATGGCAGAGAATCAGTTTTACTCAGTGGCTGTGCAATAGCAAAGCATTGAGCAAGAGGATCAGATGTTTGTAATCCTCGTTAAGAGTGGGACACAGATCAATGAATATTGGAGTTTTGTCCACCAGGTGGCAAGAAACACAGTTCCAAATAGTTGCTAATGTTACTTGTTCAGTGGTACAGGGGGACATTTTTTTGCCATTATCTTAACGTATCAGTGCTGTAAGTAGATATTAGGTGATGCTTGTGTTTACACCAGCTTCCCTGGATTGTTTTCATGTACCCTATTTCTCATGAAATGATGAATGTGGCATTAACTTTAAAGAGCATTAATTATAAGATGGTTGTATACACCCGTCTAGAGATTTTGGATGGATTTGCTGCTGTGCTTCTGTTTGAATTTACCTGAGCAGAGGCTGATGTCCTGTCTGACCTGTTTGTTCAGAGACGTGTCAGACACTTCACAAGTGAAGACCTTCCCTGTCTTCCACTCTGTCTGAGGTATCTGAAGTTGACTGGTCACTGCCACACGTCCATCTGCATCCATGCTGATGTCATGGTTTGAAGAAGATCTTTGCTTTGACTCAGCAAACCATTTGATTTGAGGGTTGAAGCCCCATCCAGAGCATGAGAGTCTCTGTGGTCCTGACACATCACTGGGGACTAGAAGGAGCTCCACTGATGGGTCGACTAAATGAGAGATCAATCAGTGCATCAATGAGTCAGTTTATTTAAACAGAACAACAAGATGTGAAACATTAAAGAGAGAAAGACTAATGACTCATCTCACCAAAAATATTGCCTGTGGAATTTGACTCAAAGTTGCTGGAGAAGCCTTGATTCACTGTGCAGGTGAACCTTGTGTCTTTCTTCCAGTGTGTTTGAGGGACAGTGAAGCGTCTAGTGATTGAATGGACGCCTGAGGCTTGATGAAGATCAACATACTGTTTTTCAGAGATGTCGACGCTGTTGGCTTGAAAGGTTACATACAGATGACTGGAGGAGAGTTGTGTGACATCACACTCCAGCACAGCACTGTTTCCCTTCAGCAGATCTGGTAGGGATCTCCTGATCTCCACTGATGGAGCTGTGGCTGCAGGCTCTGGATGATGGAGAGAGAAAACAAAGCGGAATGTATTAATTTAGGTTCTTTGCTGTCACGACACGTCTGATTTTCATGTTGTATAGTTGTCTTACCTGCAACACTGATGCTCTTCTCAGCTATTGAGAAGCAGGTGTGTTCTGCTCTGCATGTTATATTCTTCAGTTGTTTCCACTGACTGGAGGAAACTCTCACATTACTGAATATATGAGTCGTGTTTGAATCCTGGCTCACTGTGTTAATTTGTGGGAGTCTCCCATCCATCAGCCAGGTCACCTTGGCATCAAAACCAGTGTGAACCAAACATGTTGCTTGTACCTCAGGCATTGACATCATGACTGTCTTGAAGCTGGGAATCTCCACATGAATGGAAGGAGGGATGCTTGAATAAGCTGAGAGTTGAAAATACACAGAAAAAGAATCATGAAGCATGACAAAATCACAAGTCAAATATATGTCTTTGTAAAGTAAGTATTGTTCCACATCATAAGACCATTTTGATAGTATGTGCAAAATGTGCTACATTTTATACATTTTTATATTATTGAAAGAAATTACATCGTAATGTTAAAAGGGTATTCTGCAATAACATAGCATAGGATTTTAGCCTTTTACAACTTTATGTAATAGAGGCCTGTGCAGCCTCTTTGACTCTCAGCATATCTGGCTAAATGTGGTGTAAGTGACTCGTCTCACAAACAGACAAATCCTCAAGCTCATGTTTAATAATGCTGTTGGATACATCTGTCCACATTCCCATTAAAACAGGTTTGTAACGGGTCAGTCACAACTGTTATCTAATGTGAGGTTTGTTAGAGAGGATGACTGAAAGGAGAATCCCTGGTTCAGATTTTGGTCTGCACTAGTTGATAATCCTTCTTGCGAATTGAAAATGAATAGAGATGTTTCAGACTGATCTGTGTTTGTAAAATGAGTCTGGTGGTGGGAGGCTAGTGTGCTACCTGTCCTGATTGAAATGGCAGTGAATCAGTTTTACTCAGTGGCTGTGCAATAGGAAAGCATTGAGCAAGAGGATCAGATGTTTGTAATCCTCATGAAGAGTGGGACACAGATCAATGAATATTGGAGTTTTGTCCACCAGGTGGCAAGAAACACAGTTCCAAATAGATGCTAATGTTACTTGTTCAGTGGTACAGGGGGACATTTTTTGCCATTACCTTAGCGTATCAGTGCTGTAAGTAGATATTAGGTGATGGTTGTGTTTACACCAGCTTCCCTGGATTGTTTTCATGTACCCTATTTCTCATGAAATGATGAATGTGGCATCAACTTTGAAGAGCATTAATTATAAGATGGTTGTAAACATCCGTCTAGAGATTTTGGATGGATTTGTTGCTGTCCTTCTGTTTGAATTTACCTGAGCAGAGGCTGATGTCCTGTCTGACCTTTTTGTTCAGAGACGTGTCAGACACTTCACAAGTGAAGACCTTCCCTGTCTTCCACTCTGTCTGAGGTATCTGAAGTTGACTGGTCACTGCCACATGTCCATCTGCATCCATGCTGATGTCACGGTTTAAAGAAGATCTTTGCTTTGACTCAGCAAACCATTTGATTTGAGGGTTGAAGCCCCATCCAGAGCATGAGAGTCTCTGTGGTCCTGACACATCACTGGGGACTAGAAGGAGCTCCACTGATGGGTCGACTAAATGAGAGATCAATCAGTGCATCGATGAGTCAGTTTATTTAAACAGAACAACAAGATGTGAAACATTAAAGAGAGAAAGACTAATGACTCATCTCACCAAAAATATTGCCTGTAGAGTTTGACTCAAAGTTGCTGGAGAAGCCTTGATTCACTGTGCAGGTGAACCTTGTGTCTTTCTTCCAGTGTGTTTGAGGGACAGTGAAGCGTCTAGTGATTGAATGGACGCCTGAGGCTTGATGAAGATCAACATACTGTTTTTCAGAGATGTCGACGCTGTTGGCTTGAAAGGTTACATACAGATGGCTGGAGGAGAGTTGTGTGACATCACACTCCAGCACTGCACTGTTTCCCTTCAGCAGATCTGGTAGAGATCTCCTGATCTCCACTGATGGAGCTGTGGCTGCAGGCGCTGGATGATGGAGAGAGAAAACAAAGCAGAATGTATTAATTTAGGTTCTTTGCTGTCACGACACGTCTGATTTTCATGTTGTATAGTTGTCTTACCTGCAACACTGATGCTCTTCTCAGCTATTGAGAAGCAGGCGTGTTCTGCTCTGCATGTTATATTCTTCAGTTGTTTCCACTGACTGGAGGAAACTCTCACATTACTGAATATATGAGTCGTGTTGGAGTCCTGGCTCACTGTGTTAATTTGTGGGAGTCTCCCATCCATCAGCCAGGTCACCTTGGCATCAAAACCAGTGTGAACCAAACATGTTGCTTGCACCTCAGGCGTTGACATCATGACTGTCTTGAAGCTGGGAATCTCCACATGAATGGAAGGAGGGATGCTTGAATAAGCTGAGAGTTGAAAATACACAGAAAAAGAATAATGAAGCATGACAAAATCACAAGTCAAATATATGTCTTTGTAAAGTAAGTATTGTTCCACATCATAAGACCATTTTGATAGTATGTTCAAAATGTGCTACATTTAGTATATTTTAGTAATATTGAAAGAAATTACTCCGTAATGTAAAAAGGGTCTTTTACAAAAACATAGCATAGGACTTTAGCCTTTAACAAGGTTATGTAATAGAGGAAAAGAAATATGAAGCATGACAAAATCCTGAGTCAACTGTATAATGGTAAAGTATGAATTGTTTCACATCACAAGACAATTTGTTCAAAACCTGCATAATACCTGAAGAAATTACTCTGTAATGTAGGGAAGCTCACTTACAACAACATAGCATAGGATTTTAGCCTTTTACAAGGTTATGTAATGGAGGCCTGTGCAGCCTCTTTGACTCTCAGCATATCTGGCTAAATGTGGTGCAAGTGACTCGTCTCAGAACCAGACAAATCCTCAAGCTCATGTGTAATTTGCTTTCAGATACACCCGTACACATTCACATTTAAACAGGTTTGTAACGGGTCAATCACAACTGTTATCTAATGTGAGGTTTGTTAGAGAGGATGACTGAAAGGAGAATCCCTGGTTCAGATTTTGGTCTGCACTAGTTGATAATCCTTCTTGCGAATTGAAAATGAATAGAGATGTTTCAGACTGATCTGTGTTTGTAAAATGAGTCTGGTGGTGGGAGGCTAGTGTGCTACCTGTCCTGATTGAAATGGCAGAGAATCAGTTTTACTCAGTGGCTGTGCAATAGCAAAGCATTGAGCAAGAGGATCAGATGTTTGTAATCCTCGTTAAGAGTGGGACACAGATCAATGAATATTGGAGTTTTGTCCACCAGGTGGCAAGAAACACAGTTCCAAATAGATGGTAATGTTACTTTTTTTCTGTTCAGCGGTACAGGGGGACATTTTTTGCCATTACCTTAGCGTATCAATGCTGTAAGTAGATATTAGGTGATGGTTGTGTATGTACCAGCTTATCTGGATTGTTTTCATGTACCCTATTTCACATAAAATGATGAATGTTGCCATAACTTTAGAGAGCATTAATTATAAGATGGTTGTATACGTCCGTCTAGAGATTTTGGAGGGATTTGTTGCTCTCTTTCTGTTTGAATTTACCTGAGCAGAGGCTGATGTCCTGTCTGACCTGTTTGTTCAGAGACGTGTCAGACACTTCACAAGTGAAGACCTTCCCTGTCTTCCACTCTGTCTGAGGTATCTGAAGTTGACTGGTCACTGCCACACGTCCATCTGCATCCATGCTTATGTCACGGTTTGAAGAAGATCTTTGCTTTGACTCAGCAAACCATTTGATTTGAGGGTTGAAGCCCCATCCAGAGCATGAGAGTCTCTGTGGTCCTGACACATCACTGGGGACTAGAAGGAGCTCCACTGATGGGTCGACTAAATGAGAGATCAATCAGTGCATCAATGAGTCAGTTTATTTAAACAAAACAACAAGATGTGAAACATTAAAGAGAGAAAGACTAATGACTCATCTCACCAAAAATGTTGCCTGTGGAATTTGACTCAAAGTTGCTGGAGAAGCCTTGATTCACTGTGCAGGTGAACCTTGTGTCTTTCTTCCAGTGTGTTTGAGGGACAGTGAAGCGTCTAGTGATTGAATGGACGCCTGAGGCTTGATGAAGATCAACATACTGTTTTTCAGAGATGTCGACGCTGTTGGCTTGAAAGGTTACATACAGATGGCTGGAGGAGAGTTGTGTGACATCACACTCCAGCACTGCACTGTTTCCCTTCAGCAGATCTGGTAGAGATCTCCTGATCTCCACTGATGGAGCTGTGGCTGCAGGCTCTGGATGATGGAGAGAGAAAACAAAGCGGAATGTATTAATTTAGGTTCTTTGCTGTCACGACACGTCTGATTTTCATGTTGTATAGTTGTCTTGCCTGCAACACTGATGCTCTTCTCAGCTATTGAGAAGCAGGCGTGTTCTGCTCTGCATGTTATGTTCTTCAGTTGTTTCAACTGACTGGAGGAAACTCTCACATTACTGAATATATGAGTCGTGTTTGAATCCTGGCTCACTGTGTTACTGTGTGAGACTCTCCCATCCATCAGCCAGGTCACCTTGGCATCAAAACCAGTGTGAACCAAACATGTTGCTTGCACCTCAGACGTTGACATCATGACTGTCTTGAAGCTGGGAATCTCCACATGAATGGAAGGAGGGATGCTTGAACAAACTGAGAGTGAGAAGTACAGCAAAAAAGAACCATGAAGTGACGTGAAGTCCAGAACAAGTTATATATTTGACAAAAACATTTTGTCCCCCTCCTCCAATTTTGAGAGAAGTTGCTTCCAAAGCCTTTGGATACTAACTGATTTACATTCAGCTTTTGAATAATCATGTATTTTGAGTGGGACAGGTTTAACAGAACTGAAATAATTCTACTCACATGTCTATGTTGAATTTAATGAATCAAAGTGTATGCAAGATGTTGCAGTTTATAAACTGGAGTTTTGTATCAGCTGACATTGAATAAGCATCATTTCCAACATTCTTTCAGTGTTTGATATCGAATCAGTTATTGAGATCTCTTTCCAACTACCCTCTCAGGACAGACGTGCTCTCTCGTTATAGGCACAATGATTTAAACAGAGATAGTGTTAAAGTGATAGCACCTCTGACCCGATTAGTATTAACAGTATGTCATAAACTTATTATTTGATTACTTGTATCTGGGGTGATGGGCAATGAGGTTTGAGAAGGCTAAGCTTTCTCTAAATTAACTGCTGTACACAGATACAGATCACCTCGATTATTTGGAATGCGCTTCCCCCGTGAGGACTTACACACGAGGCACAGCTGCTTAACTTCACCGATTTTTGTGAAAATCACAACAGGGTGACAAGATTGGTCAGAATCTAAAGTTGATGTTTATTTACACATCCAAAAACACACATAGTCCATGTTAATAAAATAAAATCTTCTGAAAATGTCTAAAATGACTTATTTCAGGGCAAAAAGTTGAATTCTGTTTCCTCTGGAGAGTTTCTTCTGTCCTGTCAAGGTTATAACTACAGCTTTTAGTTGTGCTGCTTAAATGTGCCATGATATTTCTTGCAGTGACATTATTGCTTACATGGACACATTTAAAATACTGAAAGCAGCCTCTCCTCTCATTAGGTATGTAAAGAAAACACTGCATTAAAGGAATTCATTTGCGAAAATGTCCTTCTTTCGTATTAAAATTAGATTACTCTTCAGTTGCTTGTTTGCCTATTTTGGATGTGCTTAAAAACTTCCCTTTAAGAAAGAGACAATAAGATAAAGCTGTCAGGTCACTCAGTGACACCTGGGGGCTTTGTGCACGTGACATGATCTGAGCTGGCATGTGGCTTAATGTTTGCTGGTTTCTTATTATTTTGGCATATTTACTGTAAGCCCCACAGCTAAGATAGTGAGTGTTTATGCTGTGAATAGGTGAAATGACTTTGGATTATAAGTGGACATGTGTGTGTGTCGGTGCAGCTCTGTCTATAAAACTGAAACAGAGCAGAGGAGGTTGATGGATAGACAGATGAGCACTGATTACTTGGATCAGTTTCTTAGTTTATAAATTCTGATTAATGAGGCTGTCAGTTTACACTGTTACATGTGTTGCATTGACACATTATTCTCATTACTCATATGACTTGACTTGGTTGCTTTCCTTCTGTTTGAATTTACCTGAGCAGAGGCTGATGTCCTTTCTGATCTGTTTGTTCAGAGACGTGTCAGACACTTCACAAGTGAAGACCTTCCCTATTTTCCACTCTGTCTGAGGTATCTGAAGTTGACTGGTCACTGCCACACGTCCATCTGCATCCATGGTGATGTCATCGTTTGAAAAAGATCTTTGCTTTGACTCAGCAAACCATTTGATTTGAGGGTTGAAGCCCCATCCAGAGCATGAGAGTCTCTGTGGTCCTGACACATCACTGGGGACTAGAAGGAGCTCCACTGATGGGTCGACTAAACATAATGCAACAGATGAATAAATTAATGAATCACTGAATCAGTCTGTGCATCAATTAAGTTAAATAACAAAAGCACTGACTTTACAAATTAGAAAAAACAGTAACAACTCTCACCAAAAAAACTCCCTGTCGAATTTGACGTGAATATGCGAGTGTAGCCTTGATTCACTGTGCAGGTGAAACTTGTGTCATTAGTCCAGTACTTTGAAGGGACAGTGAAGCGTCTGCTGATTGAATGGAGGCCTGGGGTTTCAGGAAGGTCAACATACAAATTCTCAGAAATGTTGTCACTGTCTGCCTGAAACGTGATGTACAGATCACTGGAGGAGAGGCGTGTGACGTCACACTCCAGCACAGCACTGTTTCCCTTCAGTAATTCTGGTAGAGACCTCCTGATCTCCACTGATGGAGCTGTGGCTGCAGGCTCTGGATGATGGAGAGAGAAAACAAAGCAGAATGTATTAATTTAGGTTCATCACTTTAATAGCACTCATTTTGGCAATTTACAATAAGGTACACAACAAATTCGTCAGGAGTGAGTAAATACTGAATCAGGAAGGACTTGATAGTTAATTAATCATTGACGAGTGTCAATGTCTATCTTGGCGATGAAGATGAGTCACTAAAGAACAGACTGGCAGATACTATATTATTTAGTCATTAGATAACCGTAAATAAACAGCATTATCTGCTTTTGTTTTTTGTTCTCTAATCTCTTACCTGATAAATGTATGGACTCCTCAGCAGATGTCAGGCAACGATGTTCCACTTTACATTTAACAAGCCTCAGCTGCTTCCAGTCTCTTGTGGAAACTGTCAGGCTGCCTATTAAATGAGTCTCATTTCTGGTCTGCATCACTTTGTTACTGGAAGGGAGTCTCCCATCCATCTGCCAGGTCACCTTGGCATTAAACACAGTGTGGACTGAACATGTTGCCATCACCTCAGATTTTGCCATCATCACCGTCATGAAGCTGGGGATGTCGATATGAATGGAAGGAGGGGTGCATGTATAGACTACAAAAAACAAATACATTAAAAAAAAAACCCACAATAATTCACAATATATTAACAAATTTTCATATTTTGCTGTCAAACAGAAGCTCTACATACTCACTTTGACAAATACTTATTATCTTTGAAAATTCATTGTTGTTGTGAGTGGCCTTGCAAGTAAAACTTGAGCCCGCTTCCCACTCTCTCATATTTGGCTCAATCTCACTGCTTAGACTGAAGATTTTCTCCCGCCTTTCCAAAACCTGCAGCTTCCTTTGGATTGGCCGAATGTTGAAATGTCGGTTGTCCCGTTGCCAATTCACACTCAGTTTTTCTGGGAAGAAGTCACTTAGGGTGCAGATGAGTCTGACTGGCGAGGTCCCAAGTTCTCCGTCCCAGACAGGGTGTAATGTGATGTTCGGAGAGACAACCCGCAGGACTGAGATAGAGAAGAGATTTTGTTTTTAACTTGCATTCATTCCAAAATTTGTCAATGATTTTTATATATGAGTTGCTTTCAGGTCTTACCTTCACATTTTTGTCAATTAACCAGCTGTGTTGTCTCAATGCTAAGTGTAAAGTCTTTGTATTTAGGCTAGATGGCAGAGTTGTGGTTTAACAGATTCTGGTGGAGTTAGATGGGGAAGTCTGTTGCACAGATGTTGCAGCGTGACAGGCCAGAGTGATCAGAGCGAGCAGCGAGCGGAAGCATTGAGCAACACTCCGGACCCAAAAAAGTACCAAAACACAGAAGTGAAACAATGCAGAGAGCAACGGTGCGTCACAGACACCAGGTGTGAGGTGTGGTTATGCCAGTAAGAGAAGCAGAGTGCACATTTAAATATCTCATATCAGTTAACACAGGTTATCAGGCTTCTCGTGGCTTTGCTTAAGGTTTTAGTTCTAGTTCTCCATTATTAATAGATTCAACAACTAACCAACTGTAACATTTTTGAATTTACATATTGAGTTCAACATGGGCTGTTGATTTCAGGTGCTGGGGAGGTGTAACAACATATTACGCAATATATAATTAAAACACATTTAAATGGTTTGAAAATATAGAATATAATTTACTATAATGACTATAATGTTATTTAATTTGAAGGTAAAACTGTGGGACAGTTTCAAAATAACGGACAAGAGAAATAAGTTTGACTTGCAACGTAAGTGGTTACTGCATTACAGAATTTATTTTCAAAAAGATACAAAGCTCTTGTAATTAAAATAAAAAAAAAAAAATTGTGATTACTTACATGATACAATGAGTTTTAAAGCAAAAATGTGTGAAAAAAAATGCTTTTTCTTTTACAGAAAGTTCACCTTGTTTCATTTAATCTGAAAAGACAGGAAAAAAAACATTAAAAAGTGGATTAGTAATATTGCTACAAAGTGATCACATTTCTACAGCTAAAGCAGTACATTGCTGCATCATCAAAGTAACACACGCATGAATCCTGACCGCTTTGTCAAGATGTCCTTTAAAATTTAAGCAAAACTCAAATGAAAGATACTTATTTTGGATTTCAGAGATCTTATCTCTTTTAGTGAGATCAACCTCATAATTGTCAAGTTAGACATTAAATATACAGCACGAAGAAAATGCTCCAGTTGTAGTTTGCTAAATTTAAATATATCAGCTTGTGAGAATAAAAACATTTTGTGATAACATTAAACACAAAATAACAAAATAAAATACAATTTAGTAATAGCTATACAATTTGATATGATCATTGTTCAGGCTCAAAATGGTAAATTGCAAAAGTGCTGCCTTTTTTCATCTTCAACAGTGGAGCTTGTGTGGCAGTCACTTTCAGAATTAGAATAAAATGTAAAATGACAGTAGCATGTTAATTTAAGCACTTACTAATGGGATATAGTCAAATATCACTTAAATGTCACTTACTGAGGTATTATTATTATGTTGTTGCCATTTTTTCTCCCGCAACTCTGCCCTGTGTGAACCTATTGTTTTTCCTGTGTTATGACTTTACTGCAAACCCTGCTTTGTTGTTCCACTACATAATTCAGGTTTGTCTTTCTATATATAAATTCATCATTACCTTGAAAGCAGTGGTTCCAATGGTGAACAGCAGAGTGATGAGGAAGAGAAGGATGAAGGTGACAGCTGTGTCTCCCATGTTATCTTCCTCCGCCTCCATAGCACTGTTCCACTGACTGTGAATTATAAGCTCGCACCCTGGATGTAGTGTAGAGTAATTAATCAGTTAGTATTTGAGGCAAACATCTCTAGATTTAAACGATAGCTCACGAACAACTAAATTTGATTAATTTCCCTTAGTCTGGCAATGTATTATAGATATAAATCATATACAACCACGCAGGCCAGGCCAGGGTTATCAGTAAATCAGTCAGTCAGTCAGTCAGTCAGTCAGTCAATCAAGTATTGAATAATGAATATTAAATATATATATATGTTGTTTTAAGTATACCATAAGGCCAAATAGTTTTGCATGTTCTAAAATGTTGATTCTGTTTTTTTTTTAATATAAAAGAGCTGTTTCTACAATGATCCTGAATTGCTTTGGAGAGACCCCATTATTGGGATGGCATGCATGACTTGGCTTGTTGATTCATATATTCATCATTTGACGAGAAAGACAACAGAATTGGACTTTAAACGATAAACTGTCTTGTGTCGAGGGGTGCAAGACCCAGTAGAGTACACAGACACACAAAGACAAGTCACACAAACATTGTTAAAGCACCATATACGAATAAAAATGAACAAATATGATTAAATCTTTGTCTAGACTTAGCGTGGTGGTGCATTAAAGTCTGACACACTGTCGCTGCTTTAAAACTCATTAATGCTGACGTCTACAGCTGACTTGAGTCGTGTAAGGACAGCACCGTGACAGTACACTCACGAATAACGTGTAGCTCACAGTAAAGGTTCAATGAAGACATGAAGTGCATGCGACGTACAAAAACAGAGTTGCAAAGAGCATTTTTTTTATTTTGATTTTCAATCTGCATTAAAAAGACAAACACAGTGTTGTATCACAAGCAACAAACATTTAAACAACAAACAGCAGAAGACACAACGACACAGAGTGACATCTACTGGGCCTTGCACGTATCAGGGACGTTCATGTTGAGGTTGACCAGGTTGGTGTTTCCAAATGTTCTGTACCCGATGGACCTGACAATAGCTCTAGTTGTGTTAGCCACAGACTCGTGGTAAACTACACAGCTATACACCATGTCATTCTGTTTCCACTTCTCGAGGCTGAGCGTTAACTGGCCATATGCAGAATAGAGTCCATTGTTTTCTATTGGGTTTGTGGTCTGGACATCTTTTGAGTCTGCAGCGTCATCGTCAACAAGCCAAGCCACGTAAACCTCCTTAGGGAAGAAGTCTTTCACATAGCAAGTCAGGGTCACCTTGTCTTTTCTAGTATGTTCCACCGGAGGCATCATAAACACTGAAGGACGCTGAGGTTGTCCTCCTGCAAGCATGAGAGAACAATCAGGCCTCCTTCCACACACAGAACAGTTCTGAAGGAAGTATCTGCTACAAAGCTCACTTACGTGAAGGCGTGACAAAAGGAGGTAAATTAAGGCTTTTATGTTCAAATAGAATTGTTTTCTTACCAAATCTCCTTTCATAGACTTGCTTCACCGGGACCAACACTTCTGAATGTTCAACAACGCAGGTGCGCTTTAGCCCCAGGCTCCATTCGTCGTATGTGATGTCAATTGAAACGCTGTATATGTTTGTACTGCCTTCAATCAGCTTCTTTTCAGGAGTAAGTATTTCATCTCCTTTTTCGCTTGTGAAGTACATCTTATCAATAGATGGCTGGATTTGCTTGGCACGACACTCTAGCTTCCCTTTTCTGTTTAAAAACATGTCCTCCATTGTTGGGCCAGTGATCGTTATGCCCACATATTCTGCAGGATTGTTCCCATTGGCTGAGTGAAGAATAAATGTACAAATATTATACAGATGAGAAAAAAACAATGAGAATTTAATTTTACAAACTCTTTTTAAACAATAATTTACTCACTTATGCATGTTGGGTTGTGGTTGTAGGTCACAGATGAATTCACGAATCTTGGAATGTTGCCTTCACCTTTCCCCTCAAACAGACATGTAAACGTAGTACCCTTGTCCCACTCACTGGACTTTACCAAGAGAACACTTGCTGCACTGTACACTTTTGTTCCATTGTCCACTCTTTCCTCAGACGATGTCACGATCTCGTCTATTTTGTTGGTGACGTCACCTTCATTTTTCTGCCATTTGAATTGGAAACTGTTTGGTGAAAAACCTTTGGCAAAGCAGGAGAAGGAAGCCTGGTTTTCCCCACCAGAGGAGGCAGACACGCTGAGAGTTGGCAGCCTAGAAATCGGAGGCACTGAAAAACAAACACACACACGAAAATATGTATGCAGAAGCAGGGAATAATACATATATATGCAGAAGCAGAGGTGAACAATGTGCTACATGTGATTTTCATTTACTTTAGACCAGCAATGTCACTGAGTTTATTACTTCTCTGTACTTATGTATGTCATGCGACTTGCACTCACACGCATGCCTAATGATTATGCTCCTTTAATTAAAAAATAAAATACTTCTCACATGAGATTTACATAGTAAAACATGACATAATTGACCAGCTGATCTTTAACGCTTGCTTCTGCATATACATTGATTGGTCGGGGCAAGCAACACAGATTTAACTTGAGAGTTAATGATTGACATACAGTTTCCATCTATCTGCATAACTATGATTATGCAGATAGATGGAAAGAAGCAGAACACATTGCAATAATCTGTTCTTGGACAGGTGCAGAGGACATACAGTACATTAGTAAGGAATTAAATAGACTGAGTCAGCAGCTGAATATATACAAGAAAGCCTTCAGCCTTCTTATTCCACCTCACTGTTTGGTTTGCCTTCTAGGCCTGCCAAATTGAATATATTTAAGGATATGTTACACTATTTAATTTGGTAACAGTTGTATTTTAAGGCTCTTAAAATGAGAGATTGATGTGTAACTATCAGAATGGCTAGACCTGTTATTGCTTTCTTTTACATTAAGTTAACATGTGAAACATTTACACACGTGTGGTAAATCTGCCTCTAATAACACAAATTCCACAGGATGAACTTTTATGCTTATTATTATTATTAGTAGTAGTATTAATATGATTATTATGTCATAATTTTATCCTTTTTTGCATTAATCATTTTCACATTAATCTTGCCAAATTAATATTATTATTGTTCTCTTTTATTCAAACAACTGAAGTTTATTTTATCATTATCAGAAATAGTGACAAGAAGAAGCCTTGTAGTACACCGCTTATAGGATTGTAAATTGATAACCTTTCTTACGGAGTGCATTCCGTTTAAAGCTTTAAAAAAAAATTCAAAAAAAAAATTCTACCTCATTAACCGATAATACATAATTAAATATGACGCTGTCATCTGTTATCATTACCCAACTTGTTGTACATTTTAATATAATTAATAAATTTCATTTGAAAACCTTCACATTTTTGAAGATTTTAAATGGACTACTAAAAAGGTATTAATATATAATCACCATAAGTCTCACCTGGCTTTTGGAATGTAACGGCTGGTGGATTTCCCGCTGCATGTGTCACGGCACATTGGATAGTCTGTCTTTGATCCCAGTCCTGTTTTGGCACTTGGATTTGACTGATTCCCGTATAGACGTTGCCTTTCTGTACTGGAGGGTACTGAATGGAGTTTGTCAAGGCAGCCCCATTTTTGGTCCATGCATAGGTCAGTGAGGAGGGTGTGAAGCCAGTTGCAAAACAGCCAAGAGTGACTGTGTTTCCAGTCCCAGAGCCACATTGCATCAGGGGAAACACAGTTGGTCGAGTTGAAGTCGCTAAAAAAAGAAAAACACGTGTAAATACAGTACCACAAAAGAAAAAAAATAATCAGAAAATCAAACACAACAGACATTGTTCACCAAGCAATTGTCAAAGTAGATAGGAGTCAATTGAATTGATCATTACTGTAACAGAACACATAAAGCAGTGAGGGAAATTCGAGTCCGCTCCAGACAGTTTTATGTTTTCCTCTGCCATTTATTTTGATGTTTGTTGCACAAAGGTCAACCTCCCTCAATAGTATCATTTGTGGTCATTCTTTTGTAAGACTACGTATATCGGTAAATTGCAGTAAATGCACATCTTTGACAATATTCATTTGTACATTTTTTTAGCAATTTTTTTTAGATTGAACGATCAAAGTTTTTTTGTAAGTTATGACAGTCATAGTTAATCTAAGAAAAACTGATTATTTTGGTAAAATTCAGCAATTACATACAACTTTTTAGAATGTTCTTACCTGATGAAACAGTAACCATTGTACCCTTTCCCCAGTAGTCAAAAGCAGCCCAGCTGCACAGTGCTGAATCTACTGGGCTGTTAGTATGAAAAGTCTACATCTATTCATGTCAAGTGCAAAGTCTTCCTCAACATTGAATTAATGCCACTACGTTATAAAATCTTTAAATTACACAAAATACTTTAGGCATAAATATCCATCAGTAAGTCCTACTGAGAGTATAGCTAGTTGACTATTTACACTACACGCTGTATTAAAAGACTTAACTTTTGAAGTGACACGCTGAGAAGTAACAATTTAACTTAAAGATAACATTTTGCGAAATGAAACGTGGCCTGTTGTAAATTTTAAATTGTACGATTCTTACCGGATGACACTGTTACCATGGTGCCTTTTCCCCAGTAGTCAAAAGCATTGTAGTAGCACAGTGTTAAATCTACTTAACTCTTAGTATGAAAAGTGTACGTCTTCCAGTGCGCAGTGAAATTTTTTTACCTTAACAGTTAATTAAACCCACAGTTATAAAATCCACTTATATGAACCAGACAACAGTAAAGATTCACCGAGAGTCCCTCTGACAAAATTACTTTGACTTTTTACACTACACACTGTATTCAAATTATTTTCTTCAGAAGTGACTTAAACGTTATATTTTACAATATGAAACGTAGCCTGTTGTAAATTTTAAATCGTGCAAGTCTTACCTGATGACACTGTTACCATTGTGCCTTTTCCCCAGTAGTCGAAAGCAGCACCGTAGTAGCACAGTGCTAAATCTACTTAACTGTTAGTATTAAAAGTCTGCGTCTTCCTATGATCAGCTGCAACGTTTTGATTAAACCCATTATACTATAAGTTCCACTTACATAAATGACCCAAAATACACGAGCCATAAATATTCACCAGTGAGTCCAACTGAGAATATTGCTGCTTGAGTTTTACACTACAAACTGTATTAAAACACTTCACTTTTGAGGTGACCCAAACATTGCATTTTACAATACAAAACGTAGCCTGTTGTAAATTTTAAATCGTCCAGTTCTTACCTGATGACACTGTTACCATGGTGCCTTTTCCCCAGTAGTCAAAAGCATCGTAGTAGCACAGTGTTGACTCTACTTAACTGTTAGTATGAAAAGTCTACACCTGCTCGTGTCAATCACAAAGTCTTCCTCAACATTTAATTCAACTCAATGTTTTAAAATCCATTAAAATGACCCCAAACACAGTGGTCATAAATATCAACCAGTAAGTCCTACTGAGAATATTGCTGTTTGACGTTTTACACTACGTGTGGAATTAAACACTTGACTTTTGAAGTGAATTAAACATGACATTTTACAGTAAAAAACATAGCCTGTTGTAAATTTTAGATCGTACAAATCTTACCTGATGACACCGTTACCATGGTGCCTTTTCCCCAGTAGTCAAAAGCCCAGTTGTCACAGTTAAGAGAGTCAATTGACACTTCTGACAAAAACTTGTAACTGTAATATCCCATTGTTTCATGTCAAAAAAATCTTCTTGGTTGCTGACAGTCAAAATCAAACTAAAATTTCCACCAATTGTTAAAGTTTCTTTACAACTGAAATTAATTGCAAGGAGTTTTGCACTTTTCACAACGTTCTTGTCCGGCTACAAACATAATGTAGGTCGCCTTATAAACGACCAACAGTTGACTGCATGAAAATTATAAAATAAACTTAGTTTGATCAGGAATTTTATTCTGGAATCGTAAATGTTAAAATTACATACCTGATGTGACGGTGACCATGGTGCCTTTTCCCCAGTAGTCAAAACCGTAGTCACAGTTCAACAAACTATTAACCACTGCATACAAAAACCTGCTCCCAGATATCTACAGTCTCCGTGGTCGTTTATTTTATGACAATATACTCTCTGACACATTTTATTTGGCTTTAGCAAATAAGGATTCAGAAGATAGAACTAAAAATTGTTTTCCTCGTCGTCGACTAGTCACAACATATTTAATATACAGTATCCCAGGACATGAGTCAGAACTGGAGTCCTAAAAAACACTAAAACTGGTTTTAAACCAAAATATTAACGTTAGAGAAATACAAATTAGATTGGCTTACCTGATGTTACGGTGACCATTGTGCCTTTCCCCCAGTAGTCAAAAGCACCGTCACAGTGTATTATGTCAATACATCCAACATACAAAAACGACCACCTTGAAGATGCCGTTGAGGTCTAAATATACTACATTAAAAACTGTAAATATCACATTTTCAAAATGTAGAATAAAGAAGCCTTTTTTACCTGATGTGACGGTCACCATTGTCCCTTTTCCCCAGTAGTCAAAGTAGTAGCACAGTGACAGGTCTCAATAGCACTTTCATACAAAAATACTTTACAGCTTGGATCCTCTAGTAAATCGTATTTATTTAGTTAACGACGATGTGAATCTAAGATTTACCCTGCTAATTTTTTTGTACTTTAAATTTCATCCTAGTTTAAGTGCAGTTAAAACCGAGATACATTTGATAATAAAACAGAAAAATATTGAATTGTCTCCACTCAAAATATATTAGATTATTACTTACCAGAAGTTACTGTGACTTGTGTTCCTTTTCCCCAGTAGTCAAAGTAGCCGTCACAGTGATATATTACAATCTGCCTCTAATACAAATACTGTGTTGTTTAAACCAAGAAAAGCAAACATGTTTCACTGACAAAGCAATTCCTACTGTACTATTTATTAACCACTTCCCTTGAGATTTCCTGTGGTCTGGATTACATAAAATGATGTGTGTTTGCTGACGGTTAGACAATACTTCCTCTTTGCCAGACCCTCCTGTCAGCGCCAGTTACTGCATCTAACACAACCAGATACACTTGATTCATCCAACCTTAGAGTTAAGCTTGAAACATTTTCAACATTTAGATAAAATAATAAATCACACTTTATTTTACAGGTCTGCATATTTAGTGGTAACTGTAAGCAGTGGTAGTAGTAGTAGAGATTTTTTTACCCCAAAATTACCACAATAATTACCTCAAAAAGAATTGAAAACTACCCCAACGTGATAATAATGTTTAACTTATTTCCAATAAGCAGTTAATAATGGTAATCTCTTTCGGGAAGTTTGGGAAGTTTAGGAATATCATCCCAAAGCAAATCCCAATTAGATGTTGCATTCTGAAATGTCTGTAGTGAGTGAAAGAAGTAAAAGCATACAGCATAACAAACCAGCATAAGCAAATGCACTGTACCGCTGACGCCTAAATTACTCTACTGCAGAAGTCGTAAAGGTAATTTGTTCGGTGACGCACGTTTACACAGATGAATAATTTGACATTAAATGGGCATTATGTAGTTTTGGTGAAGAAATTCAAAAGCAGAATTTTAATATTAACAATACTAATTAGATAATATTACAAACTCAGAAATATCCAATATCTTTTCCATAACTGAATAAACAAGCTGTTCTCATAGGAAAATAAGGTCTTCGTAACATAGTTTGAAGGTAAAACAGTATGAAACTGTGTTGTCCTATAATGTTTATTCAGTTATTCAGTGATGAAAAAATAGAGTGTTTGTTTATTTAGTTGGTTTAGGCATACAAAGTCAGTCAAGATCTCTCTCTCCTGATTAAAATCTTTTCCCTAAACCTGCATAGTGCACCTTTAATGTGAGACAGCGCTCCTTGACACGGTTGAAAACTGAATGTTAATTAGTGACAGTGCACCTTTTCACATCTGAAAGCATTAGCCTACTGTTGACAGTGCACACTGAAAACAACGTTGGTGTCACCAACAGCATCAATAATGACAGCATTACTCATCTTTGCACATAGGTCTTATAAACACAAAAAAAAGTAATAGTGTTGATTGATTGGTCAAATAAAATCTGTTTTACTCAGGTTATTGGTGTATTCTTCTGGGTTTTTTTCTGTAACTCTTTCAATCCAGCTGGCAGCCACATGCATTCTTGATCTGGTACGTCCCATCAAGCTCCTCGGGTCACGCCATGCCACGTCGCGTCAAATCACGTTTAAACACGTGCAAAAAAAAGTGACTGGCACGTGTGTACTTCAGTCCAAAAAGCTAACATGCTAACACAATGGTGAACATTGTTAACCGTCTGTTGTGAAAATCAACATTGTTGTTGCATAGTAGCATGCTCACCCCAGCACATTTTTTCAATTGAGAGGATCGCCAAGGTTCTTAAAATGTGACCATTGAATTGAATGGTGTTGAATGAGCTGCAGCTGCAAACTGTTAATACAGCATGAACAGTCAAGTGGCTTGAGCAGTTTAGACACAGTTTGTGTTTCGGGAATGTTTTTATGCTTCAGGTAGTTCTTGGCAACCATCTTCTGAACATGACTGTATGTATGCGTGTAGTGGTTTGCAATTTCATCAGGGCACTCTTCGGACAGAGAGTTTTCAAAGTTTGGACTGAAGGCTTGAATTCCACTCATAAACGTAGCCTTTATAATAGAGAATCACTTGCTGAGCATACAATCAAGGAGGCAAGAACAGCTTTGTTTTGCAGTGCTCGGAGGTTCGAACTCGCTCACAGAGAGATTCTACAACATAGACCTCCATTCTCTTCTTCTGCTTATTCGTGACTCAGTTGTCTTTTCAGTGTCATTACTGCAACATGCCTGAGCTTTTCTCATTGAGATTCTCTGCAGTCTCAGTCGTCCACATACCTTCCTGAGTGCTGTCTAGTGAAAAGTAAAGTGAAAAATGTTTCTAAAAGACCAACAGCTGTGGACTTCTTTATGCTCTATAAACACAAGATGAGGGCAGAGAGCTTATTTAACACCAGGCTGTTTGTGAAAATGTCTCCACCGCAGGATGTAGCTCAAGTACAGATTTCTCAGATTTCTCAGATTGAACATTCAAGGGCAGACTGTGATGCTGCTGCAAACTGAAATAGAAAGTTTGTGCATTCTACAAAATTCTCTTTGTTTTCATTTCATTTCAATTCATCACTTTGCCTTACTTTCCTCATGGCCAAGAGATGTCATCATTTTTTGTTTTATTTTACTAAAAAGCTTTTCCTGACAGGACTCCCAAGATAATCATCCAACACCTACATTTATTTTCCAGTGTGGAGCTCTTGAGTGGCATCTCCCTGTACCCTACTACCCTTGAGCCAATGCTATCAGGTACTCTTTGTCAGTCATCTTCTTTAAAAGTGTGGTCTTCAAATTTTTTTAACCTGAACATTTCAAGCCATCCATATGACACCTATGGTTATTTGGGTCCTTGCCAAATTGTATACATGCAAAACAAAATTCTCTTTTGTACTTAATAATTCTAACCAGATATATTTCTGGAACCAATTCTGCTAAAATGACCTTTTGTGGATGCCAAATATTTATTTTGATTGCTGCACCAGTGGCTGACTAGTCCACCGTCCTTGTTTCCCAACTCTGCTGCAACCATTGTCTCCCTTTGCTCCTCATGTTAAACCTTGTTTGATAATTTATGGAGTGGCTGTAGCTAAGGAGGTACAGCGGGTTGTGTAGAAATCGAAAGGTCGCTGGTTCAAATCCTGGCTCCTTCCAGCTGTATGCCGAGGGGGGGGTTGCGTAATGCATGGGTCTGGTTTTGGTAAACATAATGACTGCTCACTGCTCAATGTTTGTTGTGCCTCTGATTAATGTCCTCATATCACTTCGCAAGTAGTCCATTCATTTGTCACCATGGAACTTCATTCAAAGCAGAGCTCCACCAAAGAGCCTGCAATCGTTGTGGAAGGTTATCTGATGTGTCAGCGTTTCCCCTATATGCATTCTACTGAGGCATTTTCAGCACCGCCGCAAATTTAAAAAAAAAAGACATGATTTTTGTAGGTTTAATATCACAGGCGAATGGCAAATTTAAGTTGCACACAGTGAAAGCACTACACCCTAAGTTATCTTGAAATCGATTATTATTGTCATTACTGCTATTTGTATCATTTCTACAAGTCACCGTTTTAGGTTGAGTGACTGAAATCCTCGTCATCCTATTCAAAGGCTGCAACAGGCGACTCATATCTCATATCGTTGGATATTTGGCGGATATTCACTTGGGTCCTGCTGCGACATACTGAGGTTCGCCCAGTGTCAGCAGCAAAAGGACGGTTAGCTCACCTCCCAGAGCCTCGCGCTGAATCGCTGGAAACTGATTTAGGGACCGCATTAAATTACTTAGCACAAATATATTAATGCAAAATAATTGCATTTTTTTCGATTCCTTCCATGACATGTGACCCAGTGACTCCAAACCAGCAGCAGATTGTAGCAAACTGGACGAATAAGACACAGCTCTTTTTATTGTACTTTAGTGCTTTCTCTATTTTATATGAATATTAATGTGCAGAGATTATTTTTTTCTCAATAACTTCCATGTCATGTGGCCCAGTGACTTCTGAAACAGATTCTGTTTCCATAAAAAATATATGATAATAAAGAAAGTAATGGTGAAAAAAGTTCTCTAATGCTCAAGAGGTTAACATATTTTTAAGCAGCAATGTCAACTTCTACACTATTTCTACATTATTTTTTTCCGGGGGGTAGCCCCTGGACCCCCCTAGTGTTGCTAGGTTACGGACTCAGAGCACCGCTGCTACAAAATCGTCTAGGGGAAACACTGTTCTAAGAATCCAAGCCAAAAACGGAAAAAATAAATGTAAAGAGAGACATAGTGGAGCCGTATATTTTCCTGCTTTTTTGTCCTTTGCCAATCACACCTATGTTAAAGACATGTCAAATCCAGTTTCTTTGGCCTGCAGTCATTATCATCATGTACGATCAGTGCTGGTGTCAGAGCCTTTCAGTTGAGCTCTCAGTCTAAAGTTTCAGTTGGTTGGCTGGATGAGGAAGCACCTGTTGTGGTGAGGATTGTTTCCTCTGCGTTACATAAATATTAACCAGTCAGGATGTTGATAACCACAAGTCCAAAATGTACGCACATTTTCATTTCTCTTTTGATAGTATCCCTACTTTAAGTCCATTGGTAAATAGTTCAAACAGTGGATGTGTGTGTCAATATAGAATATTTAAAGTTATGGGTAGCAGATAATAGTTATTTGATAAACACTTGGACTATCAATTTGTGACCACTGACTCACATATACAAATATACTTCAATTAACCAATTAACCATCAAACTAACTGTAAGTGGACAGAAATAGTTTAGTCCTGAATATCACTTTGTAAATGTGGGAAGTTGCTTGCTTTTGGAATTAAAATCTATTGTTCTTGTCAGCACAGTGACTTTGCGCCTCAGTTCAGTTTAGCAGGTTTTTGTATGACTATATATCACTGTGGCCACCCCCCGGGTACACAGTGTCAGATACTCATACAAAAACCTCCGGATGATATAGTGCATTGTTAGTATTTTGCACTGTAATTACTATGTTTGTTTGTTTTTTACAGTAAATCTATGAAGTCATTTAACACTTTGTTCTCATGTAAAACATTTTTGCCGTTTCGTTTTTTAATAATCACATTTTAGCTTTAATATTGAGATGAACTTCCACAGGTCAGGGGAAGGAAACTGTATCACTGTTATGCCCAAAGTGTCCTAACACAAACCTTTACATATGAACGGATCCTTGTCAATCCTTAATCTTTTCTCAAGAAGAGTTTTGTTGGACACATACAGCAGAAATCAGTCTCACCTCCTAATGTCTGTCTGTATCAGGACCATCAACGGTGTCTCCCTCTCAGGTGAAAGAGGTTTTTCTCACATGATATATCACTGTGGTTGCTGTACTGCACTATGATGTATGTCCATACAAAAACTTCACTCTGCACACTGGCTATCATGACACACACATGCTGTTACTTTAACTCTGCTTTTCATATTGATTTGAAAGTAATGTCAACATATTATCAAGTGATATTAGTATTTGCGTTTCCATTGTTTTATGTTATGCACACCGCTGAAAAAGGCCTTTGGTTTAACTGTTGAGTGTCTTAGCGCAGAAATACATTTTGAATTATGGGTTAAAACAATTGTGTAGTTTCTCCACAATTTCTCTGTGGTTTTACTGTTGGCATCACAATCGCAAAGACAGCGTTAACAACGTGGCTACCACTTGCAAGCCTGGCCACTGTCTGAAGCAAAACACAACCGTAAGAATCCCAATTTGACCTAGAAGCTCCGATCTCAGTGGAATGAAAAGGCAGAGTCAAACACTTGCTTGTATTGGCAAGTAGGCAGGTTTTGCTGTGCACTGATTAAGTAGAAAGTATGCCTGTTTTGAACCATCTCAAGTGCCTTTGGTAAGGGGCGACACACATTAACAGGGGAACTGACTTTGACACAACACCAGAACAATCTCCAACCAGTAAATTAAAAACATCTTTGAAATAACTTGACATCAAATTAACCATAAGCAGTCACACTTCTCTTGTTTTGTGTGTTTGTCAGGGTGTGAAATTATTATCTTGACTGATACAAAGCAAGTGAAGACGAAGAAGAGTGTCAATTTTCCTGTTTCTATTTTTTTCCCCAGATAAATGCAATTTTCCCTTCAACTATTCTTGAATTGAATACACCTCCCAGTGTCTTAATACATTTTAGAAGTTGCATGTTTTTGTAAATACCTTCTCTATTTCTTTAGGCACTGTGACTTTGTGACAGGTTTTTGTATTACCACATATCACTGTGGCCGCCGTCGTACACAGTGTCACACACTCATACAAAAACCTTTGCCTGACATGATGCCTTTGTCAGTGTTTTCTACTCTTTGTACTCAAGAGTATTTACTTTTTTTCAGCACCCTTTACAGTAATACTATAAAAACCATAAATAAATATCATACATTTCTCTTAATCACATTTTTACCTTGTGCATATTAATGTGATGTCCTGTGTGTATTCCTTTTAAGCTCATAAAGTCCTAATAAAACCCTCGGTGGAAGAACTTATTATTGTCAATGTTTAAAACATATCTGCTCTCACTTACAGTTTTGTTGAACACATATCTCACCTATTTGTTTTGTGTCTCAGCATCACATTTCCCTCTCAGTGGAAAGAGGTTTTTGTCATAGGATGTATCACTGTGGCTGCTACCATACGCATCACTGTGATACAGGTCCATACAAAAACTCGTCTCTGCATGCTGGCTATCATAACACACTAATGCTGTTACTTTGAATGTCGTTTAACGTTGAGATCTATTCATATGAAAGGAATCAGCAGTGCAAAAGTTACATAATCATTGTTCTTTTTAACTATTATTAGTTTTAACTTTTTCATTTATTCACGTTATAAAACAGGCTCCACAGTTATGATCATACATATTGTGTCCTGGGTGCACAGTGCCTCAGTTCAGTTGTCTAGAGGTTTTTGTATTACCACATATCACTGTGGCTGCCCCCACACAGTGTCACATACGCATACAAAAACCCTCTCTTGACATGGTGCGTGGTCACTATTTTCTACTCTTTGTACTTGGCAGGAGTATTGGTTTATTTCAGTTCCTTTTTACAGCACAACTATGAAACCATAAAACAACATTCTACTTTTTGATAATCCCATTTTTATTTTGTGATATTCATATGATGTCCTTGGTGGAAAGAAAACAGAATCAGTTTTAAGATCATGACGTCCTCACACAACCCCTCGAATAACAAAAGATAGCTGTCCATCTTGAAACATCTCTGCTGTTCCTAATAAGAGTTTTGTTGAACACTTATCTCACCTACTTGTTTCCTTTATCAGCACCACATTTCCTTCTCGGTGGAAAGAGGTTTTTGTAACAGGATATATCACTGTGGCCGCTGCTATATACTGCACTGTGATAGCAGTCCATACAAAAACTTTACTCTGCACGCTGGCTGTCACAACACACAAATGCTGCGACTTTAACTATGTTTTTTTTGTATAAGTTTGACGTTGAGATCTATTCATATGAAAGGAATCAGCAGTGCAAAAAGTTATTTTTTAATTATGATTTATTTTTTTTCATTATTTTCATTTAGTCATGTTTTTATTAATATTTATTTTTTCATTTGTTATGGTTGTGTGCATCACTGAAAAAAGGCAGTTGCTTAGACAAAATTAATAGATTCTGACATGGAGGATACATATTTCATATCAAATATATTTTTTCAGGATATCACCCAAAGGTTGTGTGTCCTATAGCACAAATGGTTGTTGCCAGTATGAATATCTTGGTGTAAAAGTACATTTAATTGTATTTATTTTGATGACTAATGCCTAAAGGATAAGTTCATCCGAAAATGAATATTCAGTCATCACCCTCGACAGGCGGTGGAGCTCATGTACCCACTTCAGCGGGGAAGCATGCTAACATTTTTTTGGGTAGCAGTGTTCCAGCTTTAGTAAGTTATGTAAAACATAATTTCAAATCACTTTGAGCTTCCGGATACTCGTATTTGTTGTTTGTTTGTTTTTGTTTGTTTGTTTGGTTTTTGTCCGATCAACTTCAGTTGTTCAGGAGAACGCTGCAGTGCTGTTTCGCTGTGAAGCCCCAGAAATATTTTGTGGACCCCGAAACTTCACTTTCCATCGGCATGAAGCTGAGTAGATGATGATAGTTCAGTTGTTAAGAGGTTTTTGTATTACCACATATCACTGTGGTTGCCACCCCACACAGTGTCACATAGGCGTACAAAAACCCTGTCTTGATGTGGCGTGCTGTCAGTATTTTGTTGTCTTTGTACTAAGCGGGACTATTCACTATATTCCAGGACAATTTTACAATAAAACTATGAAACCATAAAAGAACCTTTTTCTTTGGTGATAATCCCATTTTTACCCCGTGAATATTTACATGATGTCATGCTTGGTGAGGAAACTTTATTACATTTAAGCTAATGATGTCAAGACTCAACCCTTTGTATAAGATCATCTTTAAACATCTCTGCCGTTCCTAATAAAAGCTTTTTGAACATGTATCTTGCCTACTTGTTTCCTGTCTTGGCACCATATTTCCTTCTCGGTGGAAAGAGGTTTTTGTCACATCATATATCAATGTGGCCGCTATACTACACTGTGGTACGACGAATCAACGGATCATAGGATATATCACTGCGCCGCTTTAAGCATCACTGTGATGCAGGTCCATACAAAAACTTGTTTCTGCACACTGGCTATCATGACACACTAATGCTGTTACTTTAAATGTGCTGTTTTTCATATTAGTTTAACGTGGAGCTATGTTCATATGAAAGGAATCAGCGGTGCATAATTTACATAATCATTGTTCTTTTTGAATTATTATTTAAGCTGCAGCGCTGTTTTGCTGTGAAGCCTCAGAAATAGTTGGTGGACCTCGAAACTTCACCCGACTTTCCATCAGCATGAGGCTGAGTAGATGATGGTAGTTCAGTTGTGGAGAGGTTTTTGTATTACCACGTATCACTGTGGCCGTCACCCCACACAGTGTCACATAGGCATACAAAAACCCTGTCTTGGCGTAGCGTGAGGTCAGTATTTTATTTATTTTGTTGTAAATTCCAGTACAATTTTACAACAAAACTATGAAACCATGAAAGAACATTTTTACCCTGTGAGCA
The DNA here is from genome assembly GCF_900880675.1 of Sparus aurata. Taxonomy (NCBI): domain Eukaryota; kingdom Metazoa; phylum Chordata; class Actinopteri; order Spariformes; family Sparidae; genus Sparus; species Sparus aurata. The sequence continues at coordinate 13,288,919 of NC_044209.1, read as the reverse complement.
TTTACATGATGTCCTGTGTGGTGAGGAAACTTCAATTACATTAAGCTCATGATGTCGAGACTCAACCCTTTGTATGAGATTGTCTTTAAACATCTCTGCCGTTCCTAATAAGAGGTTTTTGAACACATATCTCACCTACTTGTTTCCTGTATCAGCACCATATTTCCTTCTCAGTGGAAAGAGGTTTTTGTCACATCATATATCACTGTGGCCGCTATACTGCACTGTGATATAACTCAATGCAAAAACTCCACCCTGCATGATGACTGTCGTGATGCACAAATGCTCATACTTGTGTTTTTTGTTTTTTTCATATAAGTTTAACAAGTAATGTTAAAATCTAATCGTATGGAAAGAATCAGCTATTTTCTGTTAATTGTTTTTCAAAAAAAGTAAAAGTAAAAAAAAAAAATTGGATCATGTTTTACACTCCTGAAAAGGGTCTTATTATAATTATGGTGATGATGAGAAATAAATAAGACTAATGTAGAAATATTGTCAATGATGTAGTGTTGTAAAACCACAAACAGAAGGCACCCTAATTTGAATGAGTAACAAAGCTACTATATAGTAAAACAAAATCAAGAGGCTCGGACAGGAGGATGTATTTTTCATGTCAGGCACATCATCCAAAGGCTAGGTGACCCTTACACAAATGTTTATCACCTTTATCTGAACACTGTGAGTATCTTGTTTTAGAGGCACGTGTAAAATTATGGCTTAAACCGATTATGGATAGAAATAGTAGTTTTGTTTTCATGCCGAAATTATGATCAAGAGCTGACACTCGAAACATACCTCAAAGAGCTTGACGTCAAATTCACCATAAGCAGTCACACATATCTTGTTTTGTGTGTTTGTCAGGGTGTTAAATTATTAACTTGACTGACACAAAGCAGGTTATCTATTTCTTTAGGCACTGTGACTTTGTGCCAGGTTTTTGTATTACCACATATCACTGTGGCCGCCGTCGTACACAGTGTCACACACTCATACAAAAACCTTTGCCTGACATGATGCCTTTGTCAGTGTTTTCTACTCTTTGTACTCAAGATTATTTACTTTTGTCACTACCTGTTTACAGTAATACTATGAAACCATAAATAAACATCATACATTTTTCTTAATCACATTTTTACCTTGTGTATTAACACGATGTCCTTGTGTGTAGTACTTTCAAGCTCATAAAGTCCTAATACAGTGCTTTATGGAAGAACTCATTACTGTCAGTGTCCTAACACATTTCTGCTCTCACTTACAATTATGTTGAACACATATCTCACCTATTTGTTTGTGTCTCAGCATCACATTTCCCTCTCAGCTGAAAGAGGTTTTTGTCATAGGATATATCACTGTGGCCCCAGCCAGAAGCATCACTGTGATACAGGTCCATACAAAAACTTGTCTCTGCACACTGGCTATCATGACACACTAATGCTGTTACTTTAAATGTGCTGTTTTTCATATTAGTTTAACGTGGAACTATATTCATATGAAAGGAATCAGCGGTGCATCATTTACATAATCATTGTTCTTTTTGAATTATTATTTATGCTGCAGCGCTGCTTCACTGTGAAGCCCCAGAAATATATTGTGGACCACGTAACTTCACCTGACTTTCCATCAGCATGAGACTGAGTAGAAGATGATAGTTCAGTTGTGGAGAGGTTTTTGTATTACCACATATCACGGTGGTTGCTATCCTGCACTGTGATATGACTCAATACAAAAACTCCATGATGCATGACGGCTATCATGATCCACAAATGCTCTCACTTGTGTGTGTTTTTTATTTATTTGTTTTTTTTTTAAGTTTAACAAGTAATGTTAAGATGTAATCATATGGGACAAATCAGCATTTCCCTTTTTATTGTTTTTATGAAGAAAAAAAATAATCATTTGTTCATGTTTTACAGACCTGAAAAGTTTCTTCATTATTACGGTGAAGATACAATGAAAAATAAGAAATAAAAAAAATGTTTGAATGAGTAACAAACATTTGTAAAACAAAATCAAGAGGTTTAGACAGGAGGATATATTTTTCATGTCAGGCATATCATCCAAAGGCTGGGTGACCAAATGGGTATCACCTTTATCTGAACACTGTGAGTGTCTTGGTTTAGAAGTGCGTGTAAAATTATGGGTTAAACTGATTATGGAGAGAAATAGTAGTTTTGTGATAAGATCTGCATAATGCAAGCTGAAATTATGAGCTGACATTCAAAATGTACCTCAAAGAGCTTGACATCAAATTAACCATTAGCAGTCACACACCCCTTGTTTTTGTGTTTGTCAGGGTGTGAAATTATTATCTTGACTGATACAAAGCAAGTGAAGACAAAGAAGAGTTTTTTCTGATCAGTCAGTTTTCCTGTTTCTCTTTTTTTTCTACAGATAAATGCAGTTTTCCCTTCAACTGTTCTTGAATTGAATACACATCCCAGTCTATTAATATATTTTGGAAATGGCAGGGCTTTATAAATACCTCCTCTACTTCTTCAGGCACTGTGACTTTGTGACAGGTTTTTGTATTACCACATATCAATGTGGCCACCCCAATACACAGTGTCACACACTCATGCAAAAACCTTTGCCTGACATGATGCCTTTGTCAGTGTTTTCTACTCTATGTACTCAAACATATTTACTTTTTTTAGTTCCTTTTTACAGTAACACTATGAAACAATAATTTTCTTAATCACATTTTTACCTTGTGCCTATTAACGTGATGTCCTGTGTGTATCACTTTTAAGCTCATAAAGTCCTAATAAAACCCTCGATGGAAGAACTCATTATTGTCAGTGTTTAAACACATCTCTGCTCCCACTAACAGTTTTGTTAAAACACATATCTCACCTTTTTGTTTTTTGTCTCAGCATCACATTTCTCTCTCAGCTTAAAGAGGTTTTCGTCAAAGGATATATCACTGTGGCCGCTACCCCAAGCATCACTGTGATGCAAGTCCATGCAAAAACTTGTCTCTGCATGCTGGCTATCATGACGCATTTACTACATTAGCAATTACTTTAAATGAGGTGTTCTTCATATTAGTTTAACATTGAGAGCTACATTCGTATGAAAGGAATCAGCAATGCAAAATTTACATGATCATTGTTCTTTTTTAATGATTATTTATTACTTTGTCATTTAGTCATTTACTGGCATTTTAATTGTGTTTATTAATATTATTTTTTAAATTTCTGATGGTTATGTGCACCACTGAAACAAAGGCAGTTTCTTAGACAAGATCAATAGATTCTGACATGGAGGATACATATTTCATATCAAGAATAATTTTTCAGGCATGCCATCCAAATGTTCGGTGACCTACAGCAGAAATGGTTGTTAACTGTAGTTTAACGGTACGAGTGTCTCTGTGTAAAACTTTATTTAATTGTGTCAATTAATTGTATTTATTTTGATAACTAATGGCTAAAGGATAAATTCTTCCGAAAATGAAGATTCAGTCATCATTTAATCACCCCCATGTTGATGCCGAAAGTTTGGTGAAGTTTCGTAGTCCAAAAAACATTTCCGGAGCTTCACAGACAAAAAAAAAAAAAAAAATCAGCATTGCAGTGTTCTCCTGAAATACGATGGAGACTTGTTCTAAAACCTAAAAAACACAACAGAAAAACACATAACATGGCTCCACACAGCTCAGCCGATATAGTCCAAGTCTCCAGTAGCCCCGATGTCCCAAATAAATATTAAAAGACAAAATGTACACCCTCGACAGGCGGTGGAGCTCATGCACCAACTTCAGCGAGGGAGCATGCTAACATTTTTTAGCTTAGCAGTGTTCCAGCTTTAGTGTAAAACATAATTTAAAATCACTTTGAGCTTCTGGATATTTGTTTTATACCAGTTTTTATTTTTTTGTTTGTTTTGGGGATTTTTTTGTCCAATCTACTTCAGTTGTTCAGGAAAACGCTGCAGCGCTGTTTTGCTGTAAAGCCCCAGAAATATATTTAGGACCATGAAACTTCACCTGACTTTCCATAGGCATGAGGCTAAGTTTCAGTTGTGGAGAGGTTTTTGTTTTGCCACATATCACTGTGGTTGCCACCCCACACAGTGTCACATAGGCTTACAAAAACCCTGTCTTGTTGTGGCATGCTGTCAGTATTTTGTTGTCTTTGTCCTAAGCGGGACTATTCACTATATTCCAATTTTACAATAAAAGTATGAAACCATAAAAGGACATTTTTCTTTGGTGGTAATCTCATTTTTACCCTGTGAATATTTACATGGTGTCCTGCGTGGTGAGGAAATGTTATTACATTTAAGCACATAATGTCGAGACTCAACCCTTTGAACACATATCTCACCTACTTGTTTGCTGTATTGGCACCATATTTCCTTCTCGATGGAAAGAGGTTTTTGTCACATCACATATCACTGTGGTCGCTATCCTGCACTGTGATACCGAGCAACGAATCATAGTATGTAACCGTGGCCGCTACCCCAAGCATCACTGTGATACAAGTCAATACAAAAACTTGTCTCTGCACACTGGCTATCATGACACACTACTGCTGTTACTTTAAATGTGCTGTTTTTCCATATTAGTTTAACGTGGAACTATATTCATATGAAAGGAATCAGCGGTGCATAATTTACGTAATCATTGTTCTTTTTGAATTATTATTTACGCTGCAGCACTGTTTTTCTGTGAAGCCCCATAAATATTTTGTGGACCACGAAACTTCACTGACTTTCCATCAGCATGAGGCTGAGTAGATGATGGTAGTTCAGTTGTGGAGAGGTTTTTGTATTAATGTGTTGGTCAGTATTTTGTTTTCTTTGTACTAAGTAGGAGTAGTCACTATTTTCCAGTACAAATTTACGATCAAGCTATGAAACCATATTTGTCAGGGTGTGAAATTATTATACTGACTGATACAAAGCAAGTAAAGACAAAGAGTTTTTCTGATCTGTCAACTTTCCCTTTTTGTCTTTTTTTTCCCCAGATAAATGCAATTTTCCCTTCAACTATTCTTGAATTTATTACACGTCCCAGTGTCTTGATACATTTTGGAAATGGCATGTTTTTTTTAAATACCTTCTCTTTATGTAGGCATTGTGACTTTGTGACAGGTTTATGTATTACTACATATCACTGTGGTTGCCGTCGTACACAGTGTCACACACTCATACAAAAACCTTTGCCTGACATGATGCCTGTTTTACCATTAAGCTCTCTAATTTAGTCATTACTGTCAATGTTTAAAACATTTTTGCTCTCAGAGTTTTGTTGAACACATATCTCACCTATTTGTTTTGTGTCTCAGCATCACATTTCCCTCTCAGCGGAAAGAGGTTTTTGTCAAAGGATGTATCACTGTGGCCGCTGCCACTATAAGCATCACTGTGATACAGGTCCATACAAAAACTTGTCTCTGCACACTGGCTATCATGACACACTAATGCTGTTACTTTAAATGTGGTGTTGTTCATATTAGTTTAACTCTGAGAGCTATTCATGTAAAAGGAATCAGTGGTGCAAACATTACATGATCATTGTTCTTTTTTAATTATTATTCTTTTTGACTTTTTAATGTATTAATGTTATAAAACAGGCACATCATCCAAAACATTAGTCATATTTCATTTAAAATAAGTTAATTTCCTTTAAAATAAGGTTTTAAAAAGTTCTCACACGTGTCTTTTCACATTTGTTTGCCAGTATGTGAAGGTATGATCTCTGCCTAATGCAAAGCAAATGAAAAATATTCTGAGATGTTATAATTTATAACTAAAAAAAACAAACAAAAGTACATACAAATACAATTCCACATAAATGCATTTTATTCTTCCGCAGCTCTGTTAAATATAAGCTTTTCTTCAGAGTGACTGTTAGGACCCGATCTTCTCTTATTCTTGTGATGGAGTGACTTTTTGCTTCAGTTCATGTCAGGGGAGGTTTTTGTATGACAGCATATCACTGTGGCTGCCACTCCATACACAGTGTCATGTAGTCATACAAAAACCTCTACCTGATGTAGTGTGCTGTTGTACTGTATGTATCCAGAAGGAGCACCAATGAAACACAATTCTGCACTTTCTCCATTTGAATTTAATGAATTCTACCCCTGTTTTTGAAAATTGCATTTGTCCCACTTTGGTGATATGTAGTCATACCCTGGCTCCAAGGTCTGTCCACCGCTTTAGTTTGGACTAAAATATTTCAACAGCTATTTGATGGTTTGGGATGAAATTTTCTACAGGCGTTCATGGTCACCAGATGATGAATTCTGGTGACTTCCAAATTTTCTTCCAACACAGATGATGAAACTTTACGTTTTTTAGTAAAATACTTTAATACTGTACATGTTAAACTAAGATGTGAACAAGGTAAAAGTTTTATATACTTAACACTAGTACGTTTTTATTGTCATGGTGAGCAAGTACGGAGCTTCCACTGTGCTATAACTACAGCCTCACGGAGCTGCTAGCTTAGCTGTAGATGTTTAGTCTTTTTACCTTTTGAGTATTTGCAGTCTCCTGTGAGTCAAAGATACTGTTTAACATGTAATCTTATGTCCCTTATATCCTTTATGACATCGCAATATTGTCAAGCATCTTTACTATGATGTTGGACATGTGTTTGACCTTGTTTTCTGTATCAGCACCACATTTCCCTCTAGGTGGACTGAGGTTTTTGTCACAGGATATATTACTGTGGTTGTTATAGTACACTGTGATATAACTCCGTACAAAAACTCCACCCTGCACACTGGCGTTCACAACACACACTGTATGCGGTCACTTTTAACAGCAGTTCATCTTTTAATTTCAGTCATGTTTGGTTCACATTTTGGGAATGGATTGAGGAGTTTTTATCTCATGTTTATTCAAGATGGTAATTTTTTTAATACATTTCTGGAAGTAAAAAAAAAGCTTTACTATTAATGAAACAAATACACATACAGTTATACAATTCATTATGCATCTATTTCTGACAGGATGATAAATATTTAATACGCATTTCACCCAAAGGCAGTACAGGCAGTGGCCCTATCAGTGATATAACAACGCTGCTCAGTCATTTAAGTCTTTAAACTACATCATATACAGGATTTTAATTAAGTCTGGCTGACTGTTTATTATCACGTATAAGTATTTACATACGCCTTTCCCTTACAGTATAAAGTCCTCCTGTGAGGTTTTTGTAAGTGTGGGGATCACTGTGGCCTCCCACAGTGAGACACGATAATACAAAAACCTAAGCCACAGTGTAGCTGTCACACCCTTCTGTGCCATGCACAATACAACAAGTCTGCTTAATTTTGGTTTTAAAAATTCAAAAACCCACAGAACAGTGTGAGTATTTTTTGTTTGTTTTTTATGAATTCACATTTTTAAAATGACAGAAATATGTTATTTTTGAATACGCAACATGTGATAAATGCTTTTCAACAACTTTATTAATGTAATGAATATATGTGTGCCACTCTGCAGTGTCAGCGAAGACATAATATTGTATTTGTGAGGTTTTGTTATGTTACAAATGAAAGACTGACATTGATTTTCATTGCTTTTAAAATTATTAAAATTATGCACAGTATTTTTCTTATATGACCTCAAAATGTAAACATGTACAAGCTGTATGAATTGTTTGCAATAAAGTAAATAGAGTAGATGCCAAATCCTACATGTGGTGGACATGATAATGGGAACACTTCTCAGTATAATGAAATACGACACCAGTCTTGCTTCACGAATTACCAGTTACATTAATAGTGTAACAGGGTCGACAAACACTAAACATATCGCAGAGCAATTGTATTGAACTGAATGAGGTTTTATAATTGTGACATTAAGTATGTTCATTTAGGTTAAGAACACTGTTATTTTTCTCAGGGCACATGTTATTGTTGAGCTGTATGATTAGGCCTACATGGTTTTTGTTATGGTGTGTTACACGGTGCTGTAACCCCAGCTACTACTGTAGTAGTCACAGTGACACAAGCAGTTACCAAAACCTTACCACACTGGCATGAGATACGTTTTATTCATTGAATAGATTCAGATCAAAGAGAGGTTGTTTTACAAATTGATAAATAAAATCAATTTAAGAATGCAATTTTTGTACGCTTTGTTTTGTTTTTCTAGCATAATGTGAATTGTTCTTATTAAATCCTCTAATGAAGCCTCTTATACTGTAAAAGTCAACACCAATATTGAGCACAGCACCTTAAAGGGGCATTATGTGGTTTTGTAGAACTTAATTATAAAAATGATATTGACAATATTAATTAGGGAATAATACAATCTCAGACATATTTATTTTTTCCATCACTGGATAAACAAGCTGTTCTAAGAGGAAAATAAGGTCCCCAGAACATTGTTTAAAGCTAGAAAGGTGGCAGGGTCCACTGTCGTGGAAAATCTCCTTTGAGTAGAGAGTGCTAAATCTCCGAAGAATTTCAGATCTCAGCGTATGAATCAGATGTCATTTAATACACGCAGCGTGGAGAGAAGGCAAAAGCATTCTCTCCCAAACTCTAAATTGTTACCCCTTAAGTACAGAACAGAGAGGAGGTTACCTTCATTTACAAACAGTCATAAAACATCTTCTTTACAGATAAAGGACTCTTTGATATTTTGATGTATCCTGTCTTCCCAGGACAGTGACCCTTTGATCTAACAGAGGGGACAGTAAATGTCATCTTATCTAATAAATGCATACATTCCAATGTGGGGATGTGCCCCCTCCTGTGGCTCATGTGACACCTCAGGCAGTGTGACAATCTCTCTTCCCCCTATTGTCCTTACAGTACATTGATAACAAAAGGAAGCCTATGTAATTTTCTCACATTCCTCCCTTTTGACACAAAAGTGTCAACACAACATTTTGAGAAATTACATTGAAAGTTTCAAAAATAGGAAAATAAATTTTTAACAGCTTCAAAATGTTTACAGCTATCAGTTTCTACTGTGAATAACAAAAACAAAAACAAAATACAAACACACAAACAAATTCATTCAAACCATTAGTATTAAAGAACAGAATTATATCAACTCATCATTTGAATCATATGGGTTTCCTGGAGCCCATTCCATCCAAGAGTTCATCAGCATCAAAAACCCAGGGCTTCCACTCATTTTCTTTCTCAAAACAGTTCGCTTCTTCTCCTGATCACTTGCTCTGTGTCAAGTTTTAGTTTTATGTCCTTTCAGGATTGTTTGATCCTGCATCGGTTCTTCTGTGTCTTCTTCTGCTCTTGCAACCAGTCCATTTTTACCCTTCTGTAAGAGATGGGGTGTCTGAGTATCAATATGGATGATTTTAGTGTGTTTGATGACTGCAGGTGAATCAGTTGGTGGTTTGAAATTTTTTTTTCTCCGTTGAAAAACAGGATAGGATAATGGCCATTGTGGTGACCAAAAACAAGGATGAGAACCACAGTCATACTCGTCCAACGGTGTCCTCTCTCAGCACTCTGCAGGTTAGGTCGTTGTCCTTCCTTCAGTGGCATGGCTCGGAAAAGGCTTGCACTACGATCCATGTATGCAGGTGTCCCTCTCAGCTATCCGGACAGCAGTGGGCAGGTGTGGTCCTGTCCACCGTGGTTGACTCCAGTGCTTCCTCCTCAGGTTCTTTTAACACTGTCCAGTCTTCAGGCTGGTTATTGTGGAGTTTGCACCATAGTAGGCTCCAGAAGGACTGCTTTCACCTATAGAAGATTATCTTCAAAAAACATGGTTAAATGCACAACACTATCTTAAAACTATCAGCATCCAATTTGGTGAGGGTTAACCTGTTTTGAGGAAACGGGGTGTTAATTATTTTCAAAGGACAGCCAGTGATTATCTCGTAAGGAGACAGTCTAGTCATCTTATGTGACATATCTGTTTCTGCTATCAATTTAGTAAATTTTGTTTTTAAGGTCTGGTTAGCGTGTGCCACTGCACCTCCACTAGCTAACACAATGTGATTTTTAGGTTTATGTGCAGGTTTTTTGAGATGTTTTGAAAAAAAAAATTATTTACTTTTATTTATTATTTTGTATTTTTACTCATTATTATTATTATTATTATTATTAATAATAATTATTTGTAAGTGTGACTCATTATTAATTGTTTATTTCTTATTCACTTATTTATTTATTTATTTAGGGGAGAAATCTACAGGCAATTATTTCCCTCAGCAATTATTTAGCGATTTAGATCGCTGTTACATATTTACGTGGAAATCATTCAATCCCTTTTGACAAAATGTTTTCACAATAATGTAATAATATTTATACCTACTACATGGAGTGAGTTGAATAAAATCCATTATTTAATGCTCAAAAAAGATCTTAATGTTCAGGATGGGATGACAGAGGCTATGCCTCTGCCGACATTTTAAATTTAACAAATCACACAATTTTTTAACAAAGTGTTTAACAAAAAGTTGAAAAAATCCTGGCGTATGCCATAATCTATTTACAATATTCTACATCCTCCCTTTTGATACATGGTCAAGACCATGTGTCAAACTTTGCAAAGAAGGAAGTATGGCTTTTGGCAGTACTGGGAGGCCATTTACACCAACCCAGAGTTCAGATGGGAGTTCAATAAACTTTTTCCTACTTCCATAGAATTTTTACTACATCATCAGCTCCTGTTTGAAGCAGATAGACTTTATTAAAAGACAGATAAAAGCATTTGTAGAGTGGGGTATACAGGTGAAAAAGTAGCAGGAAGTCATGCTTGCCTGTGGTCATTAAAACTGTACCACTCCTTGCCTTGATGATTGGACTCATATGGTTATTTATAGAAACAGACAAACAAATGTTAATTACTTATTCTCATTTTTATTTATAAACGCTAACCATTTCATTGTATATTGTATATATGCTCAGATTGTCTACTTTATTACCATACTATTTTATTGTATATTTTATCTAATTTCATTTTATAGTGTATTTTACTGTTTTATTTACCCCTTATCTTAGCACTTGTTTCCACTCATGCTGTATTTATATTTTACTTTACACGGAGTATCTGAAAACAACAACTTTTATTTATTTTTTTTTTTATTTTTTTTTTTTTTAAATACAGTATTCTGATTTAGATTCTGATGAGCTGTCTTAGCAGCTTCATTTCCCAGTGACACTGGGTCATTAGCACTTGTATGAGCTTTATATTTGCATAGGTAGAAGTAATGCAGACAAAAGGTTAATGATTTTGACTTCTAGGAGCATTAGATGTTCCTGTAGAAGTAAGAAATTTTGATTTCCTATAATGTGTGAAATCATGACATATTAAATGCATACTGAGAGTCAGTATGTACAGTGATATTATTCCCGGTCCTAAAAATGGAAAAGAAAAAACAGCTGCCAGAGCAGACAGGTTATTTAGAATATGAGTACGTTCAAACTATATCATAGTTAGTACATATTTCATATGACACACAAGGGGATCCATCTGTTGGATTTCTCACAGCAGAATCATCTACAAAGAAAAAACAGAGTTAAGGTTAATGAGGGAAGTGTCACAGAGTGCATCTGTTGGTTTTGACACCGTGACGACCACTTTCAGACAGGGGTGTAATTCTCCATCTTGAGCTGTCAGGACCAAAATGTATGGGTTAAAAGACAGAACTTTTTTATAAAGTTGCGTGAGTCATTGTCAGAAACACATTTTGCTAGTGTAGCAGTTTAGCTGGGTTAAGGTAGGCGGGTTTTCCTGTAAATAAAGGAAGTTACAGCATGTGGGGCACGTACATTAAAGATGGCACATAACAAAAATATCAATTGTGGCCAGCACTGCTTCAGTAGCAGCTGCTACAGCCTTGTGGTATGCAACCCATATCTCACTGTGTTGTGGACATTCTTTTTGAATAGTATCCCACAGGTTGGTATTCACCATGTGACTGAGTTAGAATTTTCTTTCACAAAAACTCATTACATTCAGAAAAACAAAAAGATTTAAAAAATTTGAGAGTGTCTGGTAGTTGTCGGCAGAGGGAACTTGATAAAGCTTGTTTTAAGTCAGTAAAATCTTTCTCTGCGTCAGGAGTCCAAGTCAAAAAGTCAGTCATGGCCAAATGTCTACCCCCATATGTGATTATATAGGGGTTGGGAGATCTCCACAATTGTATCAAATCCATGGACAACAAAAGCCTGCTAAAATTCAATAAGGCAATCGTTTTTTTTGTTTTTATTTTTTTTCATTCGCAGATATTTTGAAACATCCAAGATTGTGGATGTAGTCGGTATCCAATTGACGATCTTCCGGAGTAAAATAACGCATTTCATTTTAAAAAGAATTTTCAACTTTTCCTTTAAAAAAATTTAGGATTGTTTTCTGGCAGAAAACTAAAAATGGAAAACTGTCTCAATTTGACAATGCTCCTGCATAGGAAAAACATATGCACAAACATTGTCAACTACTGAACAAGTGAATTAACACACAACGGCCGCTAATGCTAAGTTTGCAGCTCTACTGCAGTCCAAAATGAAAATTGGAGAAGGAAAAACCCTATGGCATCTGCATCCAATTATAACATTTTACCATTGATAGTGAAAGCAACCCAGAACTGTGAGTCAGGATGAAAAGGAATGCTAGAATATGCATTTGTTAAAATCATAACTGAAAAACCCAGTCTGATAGAATGTTTAACATTAGTGTTAGAACATCTGCTGGATGCTGACCAGCTTCATTTATGACCCTAAGGTGTTTTAATGATCTCCACCCCCCATTTGTTTTCCTGTCAGGCAAGATGGGGGAGGTACATGGTGAGATTTAGGAAGTCAACAATGGCACCTTAATTTATGGTAGGCTGAATGACATAATACTGACTTCAAACAGTTTTAGGGAATTTTGCATCTTTTATCCCCAGAAATTTAACTTGCTTACAGCCTCAAGCTATTAATAGTGTTAGAAGCAATTTTTCTAGTCTTTATCAGTCAAATCAGTGTTTCTGTGTGTGTGTGTGTGTGTGTGTGTGTGTGTGTGTGTGGGTGTGTGTGTGTCATCAGTACTTGTGTCTAATTGTGCTCATGTCTATGTGCTTGTTCAAATTCTCTAACCTTCCTCCACTGTCTCCTCTGGTTGTGTCCTGGTGAATGAGCAGACACCTTCATGTGGTCAGGATTCTTCTGGATCTCGCCTTTCTTGCCGATTAAACTCAGGGCTCCCATCAGCTTCCCTTTGTATCATCAGTTTTCTTCCAGTGTTGTTACATTCTCATTGATGGATGTGGATTCAGTCTTCGTCTCCTCTTGCTTTTTGTTATTAGACTGTAATCTCTGTCCAGGATTCTGTGGCAGACCAAAACTCCAGTCTTTGTCAGGTGTCTCCTCTGCAACCTCCTTCATTTCATTCAGTTGGTATGGCCTGTATACAAACACTTCTGGATCTCAATGACAGTCTGCTTTCCTGTTTGCCTCGGCATGGAGTTAGGGAAACATCATCCTTCTGTGATCTTCACTCCGCACCCAGCAGTCAGCAGAATCTGCTATTGGAGAAAAGTCTTTCTTGGAGAAGCAGGTTAATTTGTTGCTGTTTAGGAGATAGGAAGATGGCTGAAAAGTCAGGGTGTATTTGTTTCTCCCCTTCTTTCTTAAAGTCATCTTGGGGTGTTTGACCACATGTGGAGAAGGTGTCGCTGAAAGGATGTAGGTGTGGAGACAGCAGGGAGGAGGTCCATTTCATAAATTCTAGCCCTACATTCTTTTCTCTCTTTCTTTTTCTTACTCAAACCCTGTTTTCACATTTCTTTCAATCATGCTACTGATTTTGAAAAAAAACAATTTATCAGTCTATCTGTTTCTTCCCTACTTTCATTTTACCTTTTTTTTTTTCAACATACTCTACACCATCTCAAAACATTCTGTGCTTAATTTGCCTTTTAATGGAAAACCTCAAAGGTGACAAAATGCCAAAGTTGAAACCCTGAACCACATTTTCCCCATTTGTCTGCTCTTAATTCAGCAGAGCCTGTAAAAGGGTCAGATATATTTATTAATTTCCCCATTTTGTTCCTCATATTTTTTAGTGACTCACTGGGACAGATTTGCTTAAACTTTCAATGGGCTTATCATTCACACAAAACTTCACAATCACACTGATCTTTCCATACAGTGTATGGTTGGATCTCATCAAATCACACACTAACTTTGAGCAACTTATTCAGCGAGGTGGTTTGTATGACACATTCGTTCCGAGCAACGCACCCTTTTATAGCATATAATCTGTATACTCACTGAACGTCACAACAAAGTTTATTCTTTATACTTATTTCGTATATTTATATCACTCATATGCCCATTTTATCATAGTGGGGCCTCGTATAATTGTATACTGTATCATATCATTATTACAGTAGCTCACATAAGATCATATTATTATATTATATTCTATTATATTTTTATTTTACCTGTTATCAGGTTTTCGGTCGACCACTATTTAATATCTACTCATCAGTAAGTAGCATCTGAAAATCTACAATCCCTTGAAATTTTCTTCACACCGTAGGTATAATAATCAATTCATTTCGCCTGTTGTACTCGTTAAGTGCTAACAGCCTTGCGCTGCGTTTCAGTTTTTTTTTTTTTTTTTTTCGTTTTCACCCAAAACCACACAGGAATTACAAGGGTTTCTCGTTTTTACCCAAAACCACACAGGTATTACAAGGGAAAGAAAAAGGTGCTCCTCCTTGAGCCCTTTACCTTAAAAAACATTCCAATCACACAGCTATGGAATGAACGTCTCGTTACACTGACGTTTTTATCACCCACGACCACACAGGTTTTACATGGGGAATATGACTTTCAACCACACAGGTATTACAAAAGTCAACCTAGGCTTTTAGAATTTGAGCAAATGATTCAAACGCTGTACTCACTTATTTGTGGAGCGTCCGCTGGCCACGTCTGCGCCCGAATTTCAGGTGGAATCCAATCCTCCGTTTGTCGGAGTGGAACTTTTCCTGCCGGCAGTTTCCTTCAGTTCAGGCGCAGGCGGCAGTCAGCGAAGCGTCCATCCCATAACCTCGTCGCCAAAATGTCGTGGAAAATCTCCTTTGAGTAGAGAGTGCTAAATCTCCGAAGAATTTCAGATCTCAGCGTATGAATCAGATGTCATTTAATACACGCAGCGTGGAGAGAAGGCAAAAGCATTCTCTCCCAAACTCTAAATTGTTACCCCTTAAGTACAGAACAGAGAGGAGGTTACCTTCATTTACAAACAGTCATAAAACATCTTCTTTACAGATAAAGGACTCTTTGATATTTTGATGTGTCCTGTCTTCCCAGGACAGTGACCCTTTGATCTAACAGAGGGGACAGTAAATGTCATCTTATCTAATAAATGCATACATTCCAATGTGGGGATGTGCCCCCTCCTGTGGCTCATGTGACACCTCAGGCAGTGTGACAATCTCTCTTCCCCCTATTGTCCTTACAGTACATTGATAACAAAAGGAAGCCTATGTAATTTTCTCACACCACCTCATATAAACAAAATAAAACAGCATGAAATTGTGTTTTCTGTTTATTCAGCCATGCAAATGAAGAGAGTTTGTTTATTTAGTTTGTTTAGGGAAGATCTTCCTGTTCAGATTAAAATGTCTTCCCCCAAATGACATAGTGCACCTTTAACAAAAAGCTTTTATAATAACAGTAAATTAAACTGTCATTTGTCATTTATATTTAATTTCCTTAAACAAATCCTACCCCTGAAATAAAGATCAACTTTGTACTTAATGTTGCATGTAGATAAGTGTTGTTGCACTGACCTCTATGGGAAGAAAGGTTCAAGTCTTTTCCATTTGTGACCACGTCTTGCTGTCATGTAGCATCAGATAATATTAAAAGAAGTGCAGATTGGGGGCTGTGCATATAGAGGCCAGAAGATGGCAGCACAAGCAAGTGTTTAAACCTGATTGTTCATCTTTACTGGCAGGGTGCACCGAAAGAAGACCAGTGATTTGGTTCCTTACCAGCTGCTGCCTGAATGTGCATCAAACATTGAGCTTACATAGGCTGTAAATGCAAATAAGGCCAAAGGATTTTAATATATACCTGCATAAGTCTGGTTCTGTAAGGTCATTTCTAAGTATTTTAGCAAAAACATCCACTTATTATTAATATATTGAGGATTTAAAGGATTTTACTGTCTTTTATTATTGTTGAAAATAGGACAATTGATAATTTTGTACCTAAGTGGTTTCACTGCACATTTTTTCTTTCAGCAGCAAACTCTTACACCCGACGTGTAAGAAGGAGCGCTACTGCAGATCATTCATCCCACAGCCATCAGACTGTTTAACTCAAGCACTGCCTGAATAACTTTCCACTCACTTGTTTGTTTTTTGTAAATATCTTATATTTTCGATGTATTTTTCTGTTTAACTTATTTTTGTCTGATTCTTTTCCTGTGCTTGTTGCATCTTGAGCCATTGTAAAAAGTGAATTTCCCCGTTGTGGGATAGATAAAGCCCATCTAATCTAATCTAATCTAATCTAATCTAATCAACATATTTGAATCCACAACCACAGTGGACATATGGCTTTTGTCTACTCATCTGTGGAAGTGAGTTAAACTGTCCTGAGTAAATTTTACATCTTTTAAATGATTGTGCGGTTTAATTAGAGGTATCATTCATTGTAAATCCAGTGTAACAGCATCATGCCAGCAACTGAGGCCACACCGAAAGGACACTTTGTTGAACAAGCATGATCAAACTGAGAGTGTTAGGTTACATGTGATACAACATTATAATAAGCTATAATACAGAAAAGTCACATGCAGCAGTAGGGGCTGCTCAGACAGCTTCACAATGTGTTTGCCACTAGATGGCAGTCTGGACTCACGTTTCATGCTTCTATCAACGACCTGGCATGTGAACCATAAACCAAACCGTCCATCGAGCACATGAACCAGCTGAAAGTGTTTATAAGGAAATATTTCTGGACATAAAGAACGCAGATTGAATTATTGTTCTGAATGACCGCTTCCAGGTTGCTGCTCGTGCGGTCGACCACTGAGCTCGTAGAGTAGTTGATTTGCACGGGTTTGTAAAGTCACCTGTTGATGGTCACTGCATTTCCCACTCCCCCTCCCTCTCTATTGCATTGTTCACATTTGCACATTTGCACTAACTTGCTGCTGCCTCTTAGTGCACAACCCAACCTACCCCAATGCTACTTTGCACCTCATGTAGATACTGTAAATTTCTTATTTTAGTTTATTTAGTCTTTTTAATTCTATCTGATTTGTTTTTTATTCTATCTGACTGGGTGTCATAACCTGGCTCATAGGCTATGACAGATACGGCATAGGACACAATCGATGGCATTAAATAAGTGAATTTATTAAACTAACTTAAACAACAGGTTATAAATACAAATATGAAGTGTGTTAGTCAGTAACATCAGTAATGTAAATGTGGATGTGTGAGCAATATGGGGTGTAAAGTGAAAACAACGCAGAAACCAAACAAAGAAAATGTGCTGCTGCTGCTGGCGGGGATGCACCACAATCAGAGAGAGCGAGGGCCGGGTTGCGACTGGGTTTTTATCCTTTGGTTATTGGATTGAACTGAATTAAATTGCAGCAAAATAACTCACGAATAAACAATTTAAGCAACTAAAAAAAGAATGAATATGTGGTTAGAAGGAGTATGCCAAATATTAGCCCAAGTAGTTGAAACTGTGTGTGCTGATATTCTAGATACCTGCACAGTACAGCAAACAAACTAAACAACCTACAGTAAAACACGAGTACACCTGCACTCTATCTGGTATTTCTGTCCCCTCCAGCATTCCCTGCGGTACTGTTAGAGGAGCTGATGAAGATGTCTGTGCATTTCAGCCTCTTCAAGCCTGTATTCCTGCCGAGATGCAAATACACGCTGCGAAAGATGGGTCTCATGCTTCGAGGGAAGTTTATTCTTGGCTCTGACGGTTTCCAGAAAGTTTCACTTCTACAGGTGCGGTCCCTGGGGTGCAGAGGGACGGGGGAAGTGGCTCTCTAAACATGATATGGTTAGAAATGTCAGGAAACTGAAACCCCCGAGAGCTTAACTGATAACAGAAGTTGACAGTCTGTTGACTTGATGTGGCTTTATTTTAGGTCTTCTTAGAGCCTGCTGCTGTGACTACACAATACTCAAAATCTTTTGATATGCATCACACATACCCTATCAGCCATATTTAATACGTATACATTGATTTAATACATATTTTATATGTTGATGTACGATATTTATCTGAGTAAAATATCTGTTGAGTTCATGATTAAAGTCAACAAAGCAAAGATTTCTAATCAAATTACACACTGCACACAGAATATATGTATTTTTACTTGTTTATTTTTGTATGTATATATACATTTTACATATTATTAAAAAGTGAATACTACACTAACACACTTTTAATTACCCTTACCGTGTTAAGGAAAAGTAATCAGGTAATATCTGTAATCAGAATGTACCAACAGTACACACATTAATTTATACAAACAATGTTTAAACTGCAGATGCATTGTTTTTATTTTTATACAGGTCACAGCCAAAATCATTCCCAGTTACATTAATCACAATTCATGATGACCCTCTGATTTAGCAGATGGACAGTATATTATCAATTCAAATGAAATATCTGAAGTGATTGAACTTAAATGTTTTTCAAACAATATAAGGAAAAAAGTCCTGTCGTCTCCGTGCTGCATCCATCTTGTCATTCACTGTCTCTTCATCTGAAAAAAAATGAATAGAAGTGGTGCAGGTGACTCAGCTGTTGGGCCGTATCATTGGTTCATTCTGACATTTCTTTTTAGATCTTGCATAAAAAGCTTTATCCTCATACAGCTGGACTTTTACTTCCTGTGGTTTGTTACTGAAAACATGGTAATACGTTTAATTTGTTAAATTCAAATGTCAAAGTCAAACAGCACATTTTCTATAGATGCTCTTCAAATTAAAAGTGTTGATCAGTCGAACATGGCTGTACTAATGAACTGGAAAAGCTGCATTACACACCACTTTACTGTGTAAAATGCAAATGAAAACTGTTCTAAACTTTTTATTTTCTTCTCTGAGGTCCTTTGTAGCGGACAGAGAAATGTGCCCTTTTTATCATTATAACTGCCTCTGTGGTTTCTAATTGTATTAAGTTATACTGGATGCATTTCATCCTAACGACAGTGGATCAGTGGATTTATACATGCTTATTATATCCTATATAGTCTTTGGTTAGTATAACTGAACTGCAGAAGAGTTCCTGCATGTTTACCTTGACCAGGCTCAGTATCACGCTATAGAAGACAGAAGATATGAAGAGAAATACGAAGGAGGAGGCTGTGGACCACAGACTGCTGTACTCATCCTCTTCACTGGCATCGTCTGTGCAGCTCAGAGAAAAAGGCATTGACCCTGGATCAATGTCTAAGAAGAGGAAGGTATAGGTTAGATGAGATGTGTGTATATATATGTGTGCTAAGTGTGTGTGTGAGCTCAAACTTGAATCATCAGCATCACTATATGATCTCATATCATGTTTAAATGTTCCTCTAGCCAAACCGTGGCACAGTGCAGTGTACTACAGTGAGTCAGTGCCTTTCAGCCCAAAGTCATTCATGAACGTGTAACACAAGAGTCTCCATGCAACATTTATTTGAAACAGTCAGCACACATCTCCAGCCGTTAGACATTGTGACACAGACAGATTAAAACACAATAGGATGACATCAAAACAGAAGGGTAGACTAAAATCGACATGTTGACTCGTGTTTTCACAATCACAGAGACCGGTGACATCACGGCGCACACATGTTTCCATGGCAGCGACAACATACAGGGACAGAACACGCCAGCACAAAATACCACACGTAAAGCTGAATCTGCTATTCAACATTCAAGCGAGTTACCCTGGGCCTTCGACACCTCTTTTGGGTCCATGTGGACATCACTGCCAGCGGGCCAGACGTAGCACCCGACCTTATGTGTGTTCCACTTCTCCTTGGTGATGGTGTAAACACTTGTGACTGAGTAGCCAGTTTTGGTCTTCTGTGGCGGGGAGTTGATGCCATCAGTGTACTCGCCGTTCTTTTGTCCAATATGTTCCGACCAGGCGATGTAGTAATCCTGCAGCTTACTACTGGTGACCAGACACACCAGGGTGACCTCACTGTCAGCATCTTGGAGGTCATTGTCTTGGAGGACATGCACTGTTACGTTGAGCTTGTTCTCTCCATCTGAAAGAGATACTCAGTTTAACAGACAGAGATGGACAGAGTACTCGACCCCAGTACTTGAGTAAAAGTAGCTCAGTTGACATGTTACTCGAGTAAGAGTAAAAAAGTACTTGCTTTTAAAGGTACTTAAGTATCCAAAAGTACATGCTTTTAAATTTACTTTAAGTAAAAGTAAGAGTAAGAGTAAATTTCTTATGTTTCACATTAATGAGTTACTATAATTTTTTCTAGATGAATTTAAGGACCTTTTAACTCTTGTTTCTGAGAATTAACTCTTTGAAACCACCTGCACTGATGTGCTTGCTTTTAGAACCACAATGTTATATAAAGCCTGCAGAAACACCTAGAAAAACAGATAAAATGAATGGGATCACAGGAGGACAGCAGATGTTGCAGATGCAGATGTTTATTAACAATCATTAAAACTGTAACCAAATGAACCTGCACCGTCCAACTAACTCTCTATCATTTAGCTAAGTTGGGAACTGGAACCCCCTCAAAGACCAATGTTGTCCCCAGACCACTGGTTGAGAATCACTGCTTTACAATAAAGTACATCTGATGCAGCCATTGTCGTGGTTTTGTGTTGACAAACGCAGTCAAGAGCGTGGCTACTTTGGTGGTATCCTTATGGGGAGGGATGATGTATTTCCGCTTTTACGTAGATCCCAGTGGAGAGTGTGCACTGTGATAGGTTTCCTTCTTTGACAAACACAGCTTGTGTCCAATAGTATTTTAGAAAAAAAAAAGAGCAGACCTGAAAGTAACGAGTACTTTTCAGAATTCCTAGAAATTAACTTGAGTAAAAGTAAAAATATTTGTCTTGGAAACGTATTCAAGTAAGAGTAATAAGTACCAAAGAAATCTAATACTCAAGTAAAGTACAAATCCTCTGGATATGTACTTAAGTACAGTACTCAAGTAAATTTACTCCGTTACTGTCCACCACTGTTAACAGAGTGGTTGATATATGACTATGATGATGATGTTCACTAGACATGAATTATGACGTGTGACTCGGTGACATACCTCCCTTGTGGACAGTCAGATCTTGAACAACTGGAGTCATATCGTTTCCCTCGGCGGAACAGCGCACTTTGGTGACTCCCATCCACTCAGTGTAATTGCGAGTCATCGTGCTGGTTTTGCTATACTTCCCACTACTGGACTGTGTTGCTGAAGGAGTCACAATTTCGGTAACATTTTGTCCATCAATTTGCCACGTGATTTTGGTATCATCGACAATACTCTGGTCTTGTCCAGTAATGATACACTCCAACTTAACCTGGCCGTTGTTGAAAATCTCTTTGGGACTTGGTTGGTTCAGTGTCACTGTGATGGGAGCTACATAAAAGAGAGCAACATGTTACTTAACATTTGTGTACTATTATGTCACTATTGAGTTACAGAACAACAGTATTACACAATGACTGTAGTGGGTCTGTACCTTTAGAGGCCTTCTTTTTACATTGTGTTCCAGCGTGTGTCACTTTTGACACCTCTTTTGGGTCCATGCTAGCATTTCTGCCAGCAGGCCAGACGTAGCACCTGACCTTATGTGTGTTCCACTTCTCCTTGGTGATGGTATAAACACTTGTGACTGAGTAGCCAGTTTTGGTCTTCTGTGGCGGGGAGTTGATGCCATTAGTGTACTCGCTGTTCTTTTGTCCAATATGCTCTGACCAGGCGATGTAGTAATCCTGCAGCTTACGACTGGTGACCAGACACACCAGGGTGATCTCACTGTCAGCTTCTTGGAGGGTGTTCTCTTGGAGTACATGCACTGTTATTTTTGGCCTCTCTCCATCTGAAAGAGATACTCAGTTTAACAGAGTGGTTGATATATGACGATGATGATGATGTTCACTAGACATGAATTATGACGCGTGACTCGGTGACATACCTCCCTTGTGGACAGTCAGATCTTGAACAACTGGAGTCATATCGTTTCCTTCAGCAGAACAGCGCACTTTGGTGACTCCCAGCCACTCAGTGTAACTGCGAGTCATTGTGCTGGTTTTGCTATACTGGCCACTACTGGACTGTGTTGCTGAAGGAGTCACATTTTCAGCCACATCTTGTCCATCAATTTGCCACGTGATTTTAGTATCATTGACAATACTCTGTTCTTGTCCAGTAATGACACACTCCAACTTAACCTGGTTGTTGCTGAAAATCTCTTTGGGACTCGGTTGGTTCAGTGACACTGTGATGAGAGCTACATAAAAGAGAGCAACATGTTACTTAACATTTGTGTACTATTATGTCACTATTGAGTTACAGAACAACAGTACTACACAACGACTGTAGTGGGTCTGTACCTTTAGAGGCCTTCTTTTTACATTGTGTTCCATCGTGCGTCACTTTTGACACCTCTTTTGGGTCCATGCTAGCATTTCTGCCAGCAGGCCAGACGTAGCACCTGACCTTATGTGTGTTCCACTTCTCCTTGGTGATGGTGTAAACACTTGTGACTGAGTAGCCAGTTTTGGTCTTCTGTGGTGGGGAGTTGATGCCATCAGTGTACTCGCCATTCTCTTGTCCAGTATGTTCCGTCCAGGCGATGTAGTAATCCTGCAGCTTACGACTGGTGACCAGACACACCAGGGTGATCTCACTGTCAGCTTCTTGGAGGGCGTTCTCTTGGAGGACATGCACTGTTACTTTTGGCCTCTCTCCATCTGAAAGAGATACTCAGTTTAACAGAGTGGTTGATATATGACTATGATGATGATGTTCACTAGACATGAATGACACGTGACTCGGTGACATACCTCCCTTGTGGACAGTCAGATCTTGTGCAACCGGAGTCATATCGTTTCCTTCGGCAGAACAGCGCACTTTGGTGACTCCCAGCCACTCAGTGTAACTGCAAGTCATCGTGCTGGTTTTGCTATACTGGCCACTGCTGGACTGTGTTGCTAAATGAGTCACATTTTCGGTCACATTTTGTCCATCAATTTGCCACGTGATTTTAGTATCATCGACAATACTCCGGTCTTGTCCAGTAATGACACACTCCAACTTAACCTGGTTGTTGTTGAAAATCTCTTTGGGACTCGGTTGGTTCAGTGTCACTGTGATGGGAGCTACATAAAAGAGAGCAACATGTTACTTAACATTTGTGTACTATCATGCCACTATTGAGTTACAGAACAACAGTATTACATAATGACTGTAGTGGGTCTGTACCTTTAGAGGCCTTCTTTGTATATTGTGTTCCAGCGTGCGTCACCTCACACTTGTAAACATCCCTGTTGTCCCAGTCCGTGTTGTTGACGTTCAGGATACTGACAGCTGAAAACTTGTTTCCAATTGATTCAGGCTTCCAATCAGTGCTGCCAGGGACATTATGTGCATTCTTTTTCCATTTGACTGTCAATTCCTTTGGGGCAAAATAATCAATTGTACACACTAGAGCTTGAGTATCTCCTCGTGGCACTGATAGCAAAGTTACCTTTGGACGGGGTGGGGCTAAGAATACAAAAAAAAACAGACAGATGAGTGTAAACACGAGAGAAATAATTATAGAAAAGAGAAAAAATAATAACTGAACATTCAGAAATCTAATAAAAATGAACAAGGTGATGTATTTGTCTTATACACACGTTTTTGCAGCTTCAAACTCCTGGAGCCTGCAGAACAAGTAAAAGAATGCATCGCATCCCAGTCAGACTTTGGCAATTCGACCAAACTGACTTCTGTGAATTTGTTATTTTTCTCAACTTGAGGGTATTTCACAGAGTTCAAGCTGGACCCACGGGCATCGGTCCACTGGAAAGTAAGACTGCTTGGTGAGAAGTCAAGTGCGAGACAACCAACAGTGATTCTATCACCAGACCCAGGTTGGCATTGAACCAAAGGAAACAGAGTCGGGGCTGTGGCAGTTTGTCCTGTGAAAGAGGAAACATATCAATACGTATGTCTGTGAATAACACATGCAGCTCACCAACAGCTTTTGGTATAACCAGTTATCATCACTGACAGAGAGAATATCATGCTCCTTTGTTGGGACGATCACCACTATACGATAATATACAAAAATATAAGCAATCTTATTATCATTGTTCATGATAAGATGCTATCATCAGATGATTTTCCCAGCAGCAAAGGCATTTTGATCTAAATCATCTTCAAAATCCTTTATATCATCATCTTTAAAATACTTTATATCTTATGGTTCACTATAAAACACTTAATCAGGTAATAGTCATCCACAAGATATTAGTTTGAATGATGAAACTAAAGAGAGACAGAACCTGCCCAAAAGATCATTTCAATTCATAATACGTTTTAATAAATGATGTCCTATTGATATTTTTCTTGTTTGTCTGCTTAGCACACAGATAAACAGACTGGATCAATGTTACTGTTTCTCCTTTGATAAAAGTTAAAAGTTAAATGCAAGAAAACCAGCAGGGATTTTATATCCAAGAGTCGCACTGAACCAAATGAAACAGAGTGGATTCTTTTCAATTTAAAATCACATACATACAGTATCACATGAATAACACAGCCGTTAATGTGGAGAGTAATGTGATTAATGATTGGTTGAATATCAAAATATGGAGACCCAGATTTTTTCCAATGTTTAATAAATGATCTTAAAAATAATAACAATATAAGGAATTTAACCATGAAACTGTGAAACACTTCAATAAATGTTTAAAACCCAGCTCTTGATCATTAAGATTTTTCTGTCTTTTTAACATTGTTGCAACTTCTTTTGTATTTTACCTTACATTGTCCTTTAAATATCTATATGGTATATCAATACTGTAATGAAATTTAAAATGAAATACTAAATTTGTATCGTTTTTGCTGATGATTAACAGCTAAACCTACTCTGCATTTTAAATGTATGTCGTCCCTGTGCTATTTTAATTGCAAAAGAACGTATTTAACTTCATCACTTTTCATAGGTACTTGTTTAATTGAATCACGTACTGATCCTGTATTTAAACACAGAAAAAATTAAACACAGTCAAATTTATGTTCCTTTTTTTAAAAATCCTGGTATGGTTTTACATAGTGAAATTACACTGTAGATAGAATGTCTAGGATAATAATCTGAATAAAAAGATTCATCAGAACTGTCCATGTTAAGTTCAACTCAAGCCACATCCTGCATTCAGTGGCAATAAATAACTCTTTCAACGCTTTCTAAGAAACAGCTGTGCTAAGAAACATCTGGCTGCTCAGTTTTCTAGTTTTTTACCAGAAATATTCACGTCTAAAATTTTTTTTTTTTTTAAAAAAGGTCCTGTTATATATGTTTAAAAGTGACTTACTTGATAATACTGTGACTTGGGTCCCTTTACCCCAGTAGTCGAAGTAATCACTGTGCTGCGTCTGCACTCACTGCTTGAACAAAAACCTCAAGTACTAGACAAATGGGTTAAAAAGTCATTAAGTCGGTATTATGTTGTGGTGTCATCCTATGAGCAAGGATGACACCACAACATCACCCTAACCCTAACCCTATATGGAGAGAATTTTGTTCCTTTATTATTCAATCAAATAGAATAGATTTGAAACCAAAAAGGAGATTTGAGAGCAAAAAAAAAGTGGCAATCAACATTTTCTTTTTTTTTTGAGATCGAAACAGAACAGGTTGCAATTGAAAAAAAAATGTGAGAGAACATATTTCTTCAACTTCAATCAAAACTAATGTTTGTAACTAAAAACATACGACCATTTTGCTTATAAATCAGTCCTCTTTGCTTTCAAGTTAAAAACCTTTGCTTGCAAATAAGTCCTCTTTGCTTGCGAGTTATAAAGTTTTGTTTGCAAATCAGTCCTCTTTGCTTGCAAGTTCTAAAGTTTTGCTTGCGAATTCAACTGCACTTGATGGGCGGGGCCTACGCTGGTGGATGAGAGAAGAGTTTCTATTGGTTGGTTTGACCTGGCTCCAGCTCCAGCTACGTCTTCCACATTCCCTTGTGCTGTGCTGCTTGGAGGCAAGCCTGTCGCTCTTTAAACGTTTCCCATAAGAAATGAATTGCACTATATAGCGTTGGCTACAGCCTGCCGTACATTCACAACAACAACAACAACAACAACACAAGTAATGAATTATAATGCCCTGCTGCTGCAAGCACACTGATTAGCAGCAACATGGTTGTCTCTGCTAGTCACGGCCTGAGCAGAGTAGCCTAATGAGTGAGTGAATTACAGGGAGGCGTATACAATGTAGGGCTGTGATTTAAACATTTAGTGTTGCATG
Source organism: Sparus aurata (assembly GCF_900880675.1). Taxonomy (NCBI): domain Eukaryota; kingdom Metazoa; phylum Chordata; class Actinopteri; order Spariformes; family Sparidae; genus Sparus; species Sparus aurata. The sequence goes on along the minus strand of NC_044209.1, from coordinate 13,262,497 downwards.
GTACTCGCGGTGCCAAAACGTCACGGTTCCTACACAACACTACTGTCAGCCGGGGTACGGACGGACGGAGAAGACCGCGGCAGCCCACAAACACCCGCTATAAAGCAGCTACTCCTCCCGGCTCCCGTTCTCACTACAGCTGTTCTAATGTCAACAAACACTCGTGGCGAATAATTCAACAAATTCACGCACATTACCAAACTCAGATTTATGTGTCTGTTATATTGAGGGCTACACTGGTCAACATGGAGTGCCAGCATCTGCAGAGGCATCATTGTGTTGCAATCCTTGCAGCTAGCCTTTGGCAGCGGGAGGAGTAGCGGCAGCCCGCTATACAGTGGAAACTGGCACCGCGTTCAGCGGTAGTTTAGTAATCCACGGTCAGGGTTCTCCCGGACGGTGGAACAACGGCGCTGCGCCGCTATACTGCTAGCTCAGCGCCACTATACTCATTTTCAATGTTAGCTGCTTTATAGCGGGTGTTTGTGGGCTGTCGCGGTCTTCTCCGTCCGTCCGTACCCCGGCTGACAGTAGTGTTGTGTAGGAACCGTGACGTTTTGGCACCGCGAGTACCATGCAACACTAAATGTTTAAATCACAGCCCTACATTGTATACGCCTCCCTGTAATTCACTCACTCATTAGGCTACTCTGCTCAGGCCGTGACTAGCAGAGACAACCATGTTGCTGCTAATCAGTGTGCTTGCAGCAGCAGGGCATTATAATTCATTACTTGTGTTGTTGTTGTTGTTGTTGTTGTGAATGTACGGCAGGCTGTAGCCAACGCTATATAGTGCAATTCATTACTTATGGGAAACGTTTAAAGAGCGACAGGCTTGCCTCCAAGCAGCACAGCACAAGGGAATGTGGAAGACGTAGCTGGCGCTGGAGCCAGGTCAAACCAACCAATAGAAACTCTTCTCTCATCCACCAGCGTAGGCCCCGCCCATCAAGTGCAGTTGAATTCGCAAGCAAAACTTTAGAACTTGCAAGCAAAGAGGACTGATTTGCAAACAAAACTTTATAACTCGCAAGCAAAGAGGACTTATTTGCAAGCAAAGGTTTTTAACTTGAAAGCAAAGAGGACTGATTTATAAGCAAAATGGTCGTATGTTTTTACTTACAAACATTAGTTTTGATTGAAGTTGAAGAAATATGTTCTCTCACATTTTTTTTTCAATTGCAACCTGTTCTGTTTCGATCTCAAAAAAAAAAGAAAATGTTGATTGCCACTTTTTTTTTGCTCTCAAATCTCTTTTTTGGTTTCAAATCTATTCTATTTGATTGAATAATAAAGGAACAAAATTCTCTCCATAACCCTAACCCTAACTTCTCAATCAGTTATTAGAGTAAAGATTTACTGTTACATCTCTGCGCTAACATTGACTTTAAACTACTTATTAACTAACTTTTAACCACTAATCTACTTGTTAAAAATAATAAAGACGGTAGTTACCTCATGATCCAAGCAGAAATATTTTGTCCTGCCTTTTTCATCCATCACAAGAATGAGAGAGTACAAGATTAGTGCTCTTAGGTTTTTGTACAGCTCTATATCACAGTGGCCCCTGCCCATCACAGTGACAAAACTAGATACTGGTGACTTCACTGAGACTCAGGGGACCTGCAGCATCAGGGAGGATACGAGTAGAACAGGACTTAAATTTCACTCAACAAAAATAGCTACTGAATTTAAATTTTGCACTTTACTTAAATCAGTTTATCATAGTTTTGTTTTGTTGATTTTTTTTATCCATCATTTCATGAATAAACCATGACTTTAGAGGAACTGTGCTTATCTGAAGAACTGAAATATTTTCTTTTACTTTTACTTTTAACTTTTTATTTCAAATGTATTGATGCAACACCCACCCACACAATTGTTTGTAATGGTGATTACCATCCTCTATTCAGAACATGCTGGATAAAACTGTATCATGATTTTCTGCTATATTGGTTTTGGAAGGCTATATTGTTGAAAACAAACCAATAATAAAGCAAAAAACAAAAAACAAGATAACTGCATAGTACAGCAAACAAACTAAACAACCTACAGTAAAACACGAGTACACCTGCACTCTATCTGGTATTTCTGTCCCCTCCAGCATTCCCTGCAGTACTTTTAGATGATCTGATAAAGGTGTCTGTGCATTTCAGCCTCTTCACGCCTGAATTCCCACCGAGATGCAAATACATGCTGCGAAAGATGAGTCTCATGCTTCGAGGGAAGTTTATTCTTGGCTGTGACGGTTTCCAGAAAGTTTCACTTCTACAGGTGCGGTCCCTGGGGTGCAGAGGGACGGGGGAAGTGGCTCTCTAAACATTATATGGTTAGAAATGTCAGGAAACTGAAACCCCCCAGAGCTTAACCGATAACAGAAGTTGACAGTCTGTTGACTTGATGTGGCGTTATTTTAGGTCTTCTTAGAGCCCTCTGCTGTGACTACACAATCCTCAAAAGCTTTTGATATGCATCACATGTACCCGATCAGCCATATTTAATACGTATACATTTATTTAATACATATTTTATATGTTGCTGTACGAATCTTATCTATACTGAGTAAAATATCTGTTGAGTTCATGATTAAAGTCAACAAAGCAAAGATTTCTAAACAAATTACACAATGCACACAGAATATATGTATTTGTACTTGTTTATTTTTGTATGTATATATATATTTTACATATTATTAAAAAGTGAATACTACACTAACACATTTTTTATTACCCTTACTGTGTTAAAGACAAGTAATCAGGTAATATTTGTAATCAGAATATACCAACAGTACACACTTTTATTTATACAAACAATGTTTAAACTGCAGATGCATTTTTTTTTCTTAATACAGGTCACAGGCAAAATCATTCCCAGTTACCTTAATCACAATTCATGATGACCCTCTGATTTAGCAGATGAACAGTATATTATCAATTCAAATGAAATATCTGAAGTGATTGAACTTAAATGTTTTTCAAACTATATAAGGAAAAAAGAAATGAAGTCCTGTAGTCGTCTCTGTGCTGCATCCATCTTGTCATTCACTGTCTCTTCATCTGAAAAAAATAAATAGAAGTGGTGCAGGTGACTCAGCTGTTGGGCCGTATTATTGGTTCATTCTGACAAAAATTCTTTTTAGATCTTGCATAAAAAGCTTTATCCTCATACAGCTGGACTTTTACTTCCTGTGGTTTGTTACTGAAAAGATGGTAATACGTTTAATTTGTTAAATTCAAATGTCAAAGTCAAACAGCACACGTTCTATAGATGCTCTTCAAATTAAAAGTGTTGATCAGTCGAACATGGCTGTACTAATGAACTGGAAAAGCTGCATTACACACCACTTGACTGTGTAAAATGCAAATTAAAACTGTTCTAAACTTCTTTTTTTTTTCTTCTCTGTGGTCCATTGTAGCGGACAGAGAAATGTGCCCTTTTTATCATTATTACTGCCTCTGTTGTTTCTAATTGTATTCAGTTATGCTGGATGCATTTTATCATAACGACAGACAGAAACGTGTGTGTGTGTGTGTTTCAAATTGTTTAGTTATTTTCAGTGGACCTATACATGCTTATTATATCCTATATAGTCTTTGGTTCCTGCATGTTTACCTTGACCAGGCTCAGTATCACGCTATAGAAGACAGAAGATATGAAGAGAAATACGAAGGAGGAGGCTGTGGACCACAGACTGCTGTACTCATCCTCTTCACTGGCATCGTCTATGCAGCTCAGAGAAAAAGGCATTGACCCTGGATCAATGTCTAAGAAGAGGAAGGTATAGGTTAGATGAGATGTGTGCATATATATGCGTGCGTGTGTGTATTTTCATTAAGATAAGATGCCTTTGTCTCTCTTGAATAGTGCTCAAACTTGAATCATCAGCATCACTATATGATCTCATATCATGTTTAAATGTTCCTCTTGCCAAACCGTGGCACAGTGCAGTGTACTACAGTGAGTCAGTGCCTTTCAGCCCAGAGTCATTCATGAACGTGTAACACAAGAGTCTCCATGCAACATTTATTTGAAACAGTCAGCACACATCTCCAGCTGTTAGACATTGTGACACAGACAGATTAAAAACACAATAGGACGACATCAAAACAGAAGGGAAGACTAAAATCGACAATCGTGTTTTTACAATCACAGAGACCGGTGACATCACGGCGCGCACATGTTTCCATGGCAGCGACAACACACAGGGACAGAACACGCCAGCACAAAATACCACACATAAAGCTGAATCTGCTATTCAACATTCAATCGAGTTACCCTGGGCCTTCGACGCCTCTCGCGGAAGCATGCTGACATTGTCGCCAGCAGGCCAGACGTAGCACCCGACCTTATGTGTCTTCCACTTCTCCTTGGTGATGGTGTAAACACTCGTGACTGAGTAGCCAGTTTTGGTCTTCTGTGGCGGGAAGTTGATGCCATCAGTGTACTCGCCGTTCTTTTGTCCAGTATGCTCCGACCAGGCGATGTAGTAATCCCGCAGCTTCGGACTGGTGACCAGACACACCAGGGTGATCTCACTGTCAGTTTCTTGGAGGTCGTTGTCTTGGAGGACATGCACTTTGGGCTTGTTCTCTCCATCTGAAAGAGATACTCAGTTTAACAGAGTGGTTGATATATGACTATGATGATGATGTTCACTAGACATGAATTATGACGCGTGACTCGGTGACATACCTCCCTTGTGGACAGTCAGATCTTGAACAACTGGAGTCATATCGTTTCCTTCAGCAGAACAGCGCACTTTGGTGACTCCCAGCCACTCAGTGTAACTGCGAGTCATCGTGCTGGTTTTGCTATACTGGCCACTGCTGGACTGTGTTGCTAAATGAGTCACATTTTCGATCACATTTTGTCCATCAATTTGCCACGTGATTTTAGTATCATCGACAATACTCCGGTCTTGTCCAGTAATGACACACTCCAACTTAACCTGGTTGTTGCTGAAAATCTCTTTGGGACTCGGTTGGTTCAGTGTCACTGTAATGGGAGCTACATAAAAGAGAGCAACATGTTACTTAACATTTGTTACTATTATGCTACTATTGAGTTACAGAACAACAGTATTACACAATGACTGTAGTGGGTCTGTACCTTTAGAGGCCTTCTTTGTATATTGTGTTCCAGCGTGCGTCACCTCACACTTGTAAACATCCTTGTTGTCCCAGTCCGTGTTGTTGACGTTCAGGATACTGACAGCTGAAAACTTGTTTCCAATTGATTCAGGCTTCCAATCAGTGCTGCCAGGGACATTATGTGCATTCTTTTTCCAATTGACTGTCAATTCCTTTGGGGCAAAATAATCAATTGTACACACTAGAGCTTGAGTATCTCCTCGTGGCACTGATAGCAAAGTTACCTTTGGACGGGGTGGGGCTAAGAATACAAAAAAAACAGACAGATGAGTGTAAACACGAGAGAAACAATTATAGAAAAGAGAAAAAATAATAACTGAACATTCAGAAATCTAACAAAAATAAACAAGGTGATGCATTTGTCTTATACACACGTTTTCGCAGCTTCAAACTCATGGAGCCTGCAGAACAAGTAAAAGAATGCATCGCATCCCAGTCAGACTTTGGCAATTCGGCCAAACTGACTTCTGTGAATTTGTTGTTTTTCTCAACTTGAGGGTATTTCACAGAGTTCAAGCTGGACCCACGGGCATCGGTCCACTGGAAAGTAAGACTGCTTGGTGAGAAGTCAAGTGCGAGACAACCAACAGTGATTCTATCACCAGACCCAGGTTGGCATTGAACCAAAGGAAACAGAGTCGGGGCTGTGGCAGTTTGTCCTGTGAAAGAGGAAACATATCAATACGTATGTCTGTGAATAACACATGCAGCTCACCAACAGCTTTTGGTATAACCAGTTATCATCACTGACAGAGAGAATATCATGCTCCTTTGTTGGGACGATCACCACTATACGATAATATACAAAAATATAAGCATTCTTATTATCATTGTTCATGATAAGATGCTATCATCAGATGATTTTCCCAGCAGCAAAGGCATTTTGATCTAAATCATCTTCAAAATCCTTTATATCATCATCTTTAAAATACTTTATATCTTATGGTTCACTATAAAACACTTAATCAGGTAATAGTCATCCACAAGATATTAGTTTGAATGATGAAACTAAAGAGAGACAGAACCTGCCCAAAAGATCATTTCAATTCATAATACGTTTTAATAAATGATGTCCTATTGATATTTTTTTTGTTTGTCTGCTTAGCACACAGATAAACAGACTGGATCAATGTTACTGTTTCTCCTTTGATAAAAGTTAAAGCTAAATGCAAGAAAACCAGCAGGGATTTTATATCCAAGAGTCGCACTGAACCAAATGAAACAGAGTGGATTCTTTTCAATTTAAAATCACATACATACAATATCACATGAATAACACAGCCATTTATGTGGAGATTAATATGATTAATGATTGGTTGAATAACAAAATCTGGAGACCCGGATTTTTACCAATATTAAATAAATGATCTTACAAATAATTACAATATGGAATGTAACCACTGTGAAACTTAACTGTTAAATACTTCAATAAATGTTAAAAACTCAGCTCAGCTCAGCTCAGCTCAGCGCTGATAATCAAGATTTTTCTGTCTTTTTAACATTATTGTAACTTATTTTTTTTACCATACATTGTCCTATTCATTCATTAAAACTGATAGATTCAGAGGACTGGAGGAAATCATGAATTTAGTCCTGAATCATTCTTTACCATTTTGCAGGAATAAAGCTTGGTTTGTCTTTAAATATCTATACGGTATATTAATATTGCAATGAAGGAATAAACAATTACATAATCATGTGAATATAATGGATCACAGAAATCATCAAGAAGTTGGATCACCGGAAAATATGGTAGTCAGTTTGCATGCAAAATTTTCTTTCATAGGTGATAAACAAAACAATATATTTTTTTAAATACATTTTTGATTTTTTTGTAGAGATGATTAACAGCTGAACCTACTCTTCATTTTAAACGTAAGTCGTCCCTGTGCTATTTTAACTACAAAAGAACATATTTAATTTGATCACTTTTCATAGGTACTTGTTTAATTGAATCACGTACTGATCCTATGTTTAAACACAGAAACATAGATAAACAATTTCAAATTCATGCTACTTTCTTTTTTAAGAAAAATCCTGGTATGGTTCTACATGGTGAAATTACACAGTAGGAAAAATGTCTAGAATAATAATCTGAAATTAAAAAATCATCAGAATTGTCCATGTGAAATACAACTCAAACCACATCCTGCATTCAGTGGCAATAAATAACTCTTTCAACGCTTTCTAAGAAACATCTGTGCTAAGAAATACCTGGCTGCTCAGTTTTCTAGTTTTTCCAACATCAGTATGAACCTATGTAAGAAATTTCAACATTTCTCTACCACCAATATTTGTATCTTAAAAATAATTTTACAAAAAGGTCACTAAGTTATGTTTAAAAGTGACTTACCTGATGATACTGTGACTTTGGTCCCTTTGCCCCAGTAGTCGAAGTAATCACAGTGCTGCGTCTGCACTCACTGCTTGAACAAAAACCTCAAGTACCAGAGAAATGGGTTAAAACCGCATTAAGTGTTTAAAAAACACAGAAAATCCTAGTTGGTATCATGTTGTGGTGTCATCCTATGAGCAAGTGTTCTGTGTTTATTCTCAATCAGTTATTAAAGTAAAGATTTACTGGTGGATACAATCTACATCTCTGCGCTAACACTGATTTAAAACTACTTTTAGACTAACTTTTACCACAAATCTACTTAATTAAAAATAATAAGACGGTAGTTACCTCACGATCCAATCAGAAGTATTTTGTCCTGCCTTTTTCATCCATCACAAGAATGAGAGAGTGTAAGATTAGTGCTCTCAGGTTTTTGTACGGCTCTATATCACAGTGGCCCCAGCCCATCACAGTGATAAACCCTAATACAAAAACTAGATGCTGGTGGCTTCACTGAGACTCAGGGGACCTGCAGCGTCAGGAAGGATACGAGCAAAACAAAACTTAAATTCCTATCAACAAAAATAGTTACTAAATTTAAGTTTTGCACTTTACTTAAATCAGTTCATCATTGTTTTGTTTTGTTGATTTTTGATTTATCATTTCATGAATATACCATGACATGAATAAACTGTGCAAATCTGAAGAACTGAAATTGAAAATGACCCCTAATTTTCTACTTGTACTTTTAACTTTTAATTTCTAATTTATTAATGCAACAAATAATGGTGATTACCATCCTCTGTTCAAAACATGATGGATAAAACTGCAGCATAATATTCTGCTGTATTGGTTTTGAAAAGCTACATTGTTGAAGACAAACAAACAAAACGATAATAAAGCAAACAACAACAAGAAAAAAAACAGTATTTTCAATGTAAATAATTCAAAATATATTTTGGAAAATAAATATATTGAAGAAATAGAAGAAAAGAGTTTTAAATGTTAAACTGGCAAAAAGTAGTGTTGTTAAAATATGCTGAATAAACAAAATGATTAATGTTAGAGTTTTGTTTAATTTCAACCCAGTGTCCACAATGAAATTTTATATTTCAGCAAAGCACTGACACACATCATACTGTATGTATCATACATTTTTACAAAACATGTCATATCACATACACATCACTGTACATGTGTATGAGCAAATTCTCACTTTGGGGGGTGGAGAGGATAGCAGTGATAGCTGCGCAGCCACCAGGCCAGAGACCGCTCTCTGACTCAGCGTTTCAAAGATTGTAAGCGTGACACAGCTGGATATTCCTGTCAAAATGTCAGGACATTTTCTAGCCGGGTTAGTGGCCAAAGCACCAGGGGAGCCAAAAAATGTTTTTGTGTGGTCTTTTTTGTGCCTCAGGCAATAAGCACATATATATTAACAAAATGGTATAGAACAAGAAGTTGCAATATATCTGTGTTGTGAAGAAACATAAATGGCCACCATTTATTCTGGTGATTGGGTTGTTTATTTGATCTTTTTGGCAGCAATTAGCCTGTAGATATGAGGTGTAAGATATGCTGATATAATGTTGTGTTGTTGATACACAGTAGGTAAAGTGCTGCTCAGCCATGGTGTCATAAAGTGTCGACAAATTCAATATAAAGTGGCCAGAATATGAATTTAAATAAATAATAATATAAACTGTCATTTTTCACTTAAATGTGATCATAAATCAGTTTCCCTTCACTTCATAGTGTAAGGCAGAGAGAGCCCCTTCAATGCGTCCTTATCTAATCCATTCCACTTGTTCATATAGAGAACGCCCACATCACTGAAAATCCAGTCCACGATTTCCCTGCGACCTTGCTTGCACTCAGTACCTGCAGCGTGTGTACCTTGAAGCACACAGAGCGACTAGAACAGCATGAGGAGAAGAACGTGATGAAGAAGAGTGGATATAAGAAAGTTTTTCAGGACAGTAAGTATTCATCACTGCTGGTAGTAACAATTAGTCAGCTCCACCTCCAGCTAACAGCAGAAAGTCCCATGTAATTAATGAACCAAGTGCTCCCTGTTTGACAAATAAAAACCTAGCTTGCACACGTACCTTTGTTGTTTCATGGTCAAAAGTTACATTCCAGCTCTAAAAGAACGCTGCTACTTAGCTGGCTAGTCTGAACTGCATAGTGAAGTCCCTGGTTGTTTATAGAGTAAAGTGTGCACCAGTGGTGGCTGGTGACTGAAAAAATTGGGGAGGACAGGAGGAAAACCAGTCCACGGTGTCATGTTATTTTATACAAGTCAACTACTTATCCCTACTTTCTTATATTCAATGAAAATTAAGCAATAAAACAATGACTTACAAGACTTCTTTAAAAAAACATTTTATTAAGTGGCTAACATACAAGACGAAAAAAACACCAATGTGTACCCCTTCTGGGATTTGATCCCCAGTCATCTGTGTGGCAGGCAACTGCTCTACTTACTGTGCTACCGCAGCAGCAGTCAATGTACATACTTCATGACAGCACAGTACATCACACTCAGTATTGTGTCCCTGTCGTGCCGCTAATGTTAGGTCCTCCAGCAGGACGAATGAAACGAAAACTATGAATTATCTTTATGACTGCTTCTCTCTGATTTCTCCGAACTGTTTTTTTTCTTTCAGAAATTTGCTTATATTTCCTTTGAACCCGATTCCAATATCGCTGAAAACTCCATATTTCTTGTCCGAGCATGGCTGGCAGTGAAAGCTGTAAAATACATAGAAGTATTTTTTGTTTATGGTTGTATAAATGTGAGAATGAAATTTGGGAACTCTTATTGGACCAACCTGCTGTCAATCTTGTATTCTGGTTGCTGATTGGTAAGGGAGGACGTCCTCCCTTAGCGAGTCATTTTACGTGTCTCAGCCAATCATAGATCAGTATGAAAAAATCCTAAATGCATTGAGTGAATGGAAGGAGATCCCTCCCACGGAGGACAGAAGCCCTCCGTCCTCCTCTAGCCCCCACCTTCCTGCTCCCTGCTCCTCTCACAGACTGCTCTGTCTCCTCCGTCTGCAGCTGTCGCTGTTGAAAACCGTTCTAAGTGGATTTTCTTCCAAAGAAGAAACTTTTTTTATGATATAGTATATAATATTTTACAAATGATATTGAGATTTGGTAATGATTTATTTCAACCAGTTACTCTTTCTTGAAAAAAAAAAGATCTTCCTCTTGCCTCTCAAAAATAGAGGAGGACCAACCTCCTCTGCCTCTATGGACGAGCCTCCTCTGGTGTGCACTCTTTTTACTATATACTATCTTTGGGCTGACTTCCTTCCGGAGCATCAGCTGTGTTTCTCACTTTACGCATAGATGCATTCTGTGAAACAGGAGCTGAGCTCATTCACATGTGATTATCTTCAGTGGATGATAATATAAAACACTAATAATAATCACTCCATCACCCCTATTGACCTCTAGGAGTCAGGGCAGAGGAGCACAGAGAGTGACAGGGGAGACTATAAAGGTGAGTCTAAAGGATTTCACAGGATGGAGTCATTTGTGATGCAGACAGTCTTGTAATTATATGGAACTCAATATGAATATGAAAGGGGCTATATATATATGTATATATATATATATATATATATGTATTTCTTTATTTATTTCTGTATATATATATATATATATATGTATGTATTTCTTTATTTATTTCTGTATATATATATACATATATATACGCATATATATATTTAAAAAGACAAATTAGCCTGACCCAAATATTTTTAGAGTATCTTAATCTTAATCTTAATGATGTAAACATACTGTTACTGTGCAAACCTGTGTTTGTTCTTGTACTGTATTAAAAAAACAGACTGAAATAATAATATTAAATAATTTCTCAGTCTTTGTTACCTGTTTGTGAAATTTTATGATTGCGCGCTACGTTCACTCACATCCTGTGCATCTATTGGGGGCTAAGCCCCCCCCCCCCCCCCCCCCCCCCCCCCGTCCTTAAAACCTAGTGACGCCCCTGCTGCTCAGCCTCATAAGAGAAGATCAACCTGACTCCACTCTTTGTTTAGGTTTAGCAAATGTTGTGACAGGAGTGTGTTGTGGGCAGACACATCAAATATTCTGAATTAAGAGTTGATTCAGAAACAATTTGTATGTAAAGCACGTTCTATCAGTGACTGTCACAGTGACATCTGCAGTGGTTTGTGTACAGCTCTAAGGCTTCCTGTGTCACGGTGGCTCTTGAGCACAATAATAAACAGCAGAATCTTCAGTCTTCAGACTGTTCATCTGCAGATACACCTGTTGTCTCTGGAGATGGTAAACCGGCCTTTGACTGACTCAGAGTAGTACTGGGTGCTACCACTTCCACTGTAAATCCAGGCAACCCACTCCAGTCCTTTTCCAGGAGCCTGTCTGATCCAGTGCATCCCATAGCTGCTGAATGTGAATCCAGAGGCTGTACAGGTCAGTCTGTGAGATTCTCCAGGCCTTTTAACCACTGGTTCAGATTCTGTCAGAGTCTGACCATCAACACCTGTGGAGACAAAAAATATGTGTGTCATTGGCTTGGCAGCACAAATAAAAGTTATCTAAAATTAAGGTCAGTGTAGATGTTCACCTGCCCAGCAGACAGTTAACAGCAGCAGTCCTGTCCTATAGTCCATCATGTTAAACTGCGTGTCCACTGTTCTCTGTCATCCTCTTTGCAGTCAGATAAGTAGAGGAGGAAGACATCTGAGTTTTGCATTGACTCCCCACAGAGAGGAAACAGTTCCCACATTTCTATGAATTAAACTTCATATTTACAAATGACATTTATTCAAATAAGTTCAAATGTAATTTGTCTCAGCATCATGGTTTCTCATTACTCCCCACAAGCATATTGGACAGATGAGGTCAATGATCTACTGTTCAGTACCTCTCAGTAATCAGAGTAATTCACGCCATGGCGTCAAAACAAACATATTCATCTGGTTCAAAAAAAACAAAAAACTAGATGAAGAAAAACAGTTCCCACATTTTCTTCAAAGTAAACTTCACATTTGTTTTCTGTAAATATCTTATATTGTTTATTTATTTTCCATTTAACTTATTTTTGTCTGATTCTTTTCCTGTACTTGTTGCATCTTGAGCTGTTGTAAAAAGTGAATTTCCCCGTTGTGGTATAAATAGATCCATCTAATCTAATCTAATCTATAATCTAATCTAATCTATTCAACATATTTGAATACACAACCACAGTGGACATAAGGCTTTTGTCTACTCATCAGTGAAAGTGAGGTAAACTGTCCCAATAGGGGCTGCTCAGACAGCTTCACGATGTGTTTGCCACTAGATGGCAGTCTGGACTCACGTTTCATGCTTCCATCAACCAGCTGGCATGTGAACCATAAACCAAACCATCCATCTAGCATGAACCAGCTGAAATTGTTCATGAGGAAATATTTCTGGACATAAAGAACGCAGGTTGAATTATTGTTCTGAATGACCGCTTCCAGGTTGCTGCTCGTGTGATCGACCGCTGAGCTTGTAGAGTAGTTGATTTGTACGGATTTGTAAAGTCACCTTGATGGTCAATGCATTTCCCACTCCCCCTCCCTCTCTATTGCATTGTTCACATTTGCACATTTGCACTAACTTGCTGCTGCCTGTTAACTCACAACCCAACCTACCTTAAAGCTACTTTGCACCTTATGTAGATACTGTAAATTTCTCATTTTAGTATATTTAGTCTTTTTTTATTCTATCTGACTTGTTTTTTATTATATCTGACTGGGGACAAGGTTATTGAATAGAATTAAATTAAATTGCAGTACAATAACTCACAAATAAACAATTAAACACAAACAAATGAATATGTACATGAATTTGTTAATGTGGTTGGAAGAAGTCTGCCAAATATTAGCCCAAACTGAAACTGTGTGTGCTGATATTCTAGATACCTGCACAGTACAGCAAAACAAACTAAACAACCTACAGTAAAATGCGTGTACACCTGCACTCTATCTGGTATTTCTGTCCCCTCCAGCGTTCCCTGCAGTACTGTTAGATGAGCTGATGAAGATGTCTGTGCATTTCAGCCTCTTCACACCTGAATTCTGCGAAAGATGGGTCTCATGCTTCGAGGGAAGTTTATTCTTGGCTCTGACGGTTTCCAGAAAGTTTCACTTCTACAGGTGCGGTCCCTGGGGTGCAGAGGGACGGGGGAAGTGGCTCTCTAAACATGATATGGTTAGAAATGTCAGGAAACTGAAACCCCCCAGAGCTTAACTGATAACAGAAGTTGACAGTCTGTTGACTTGATGTGGCTTTATTTTAGGTCTTCTTAGAGCCCCCTGTTGTGACTACACAATCCTCAAAAGCTTTTGATATGCATCACACGTACCCTATCAGCCATATTTAATACATATACATTTATTTAATACATATTTTATATGTTGCTGTACAAATCTTATCTATACTGAGTAAAACATCTGTTAAAGTCAACAAAGCAAAGATTTCTAATCAAATTACACACTGCACACAGAATATATGTATTTTTACTTGTTTATTTTTGTATGTATATATACATTTTACATATTATTAAAAAGTGAATACTACACTAACACACGTTTAATTACGCTTACTGTGTTAAAGAAAAGTAATCAGGTAATTTCTGTAATCAGAATGTACCAACAGTACACACATTAATTTATACAAACAATGTTTAAACTGCAGATGCATTTTTTTTTATTTATATACAGGTCACAGCCAAAAACCATCTTCAGTTACCTTAATCACAATTCATGATGACCCTCTGATTTAGCAGATGAACAGTATATTATCAATTCAAATGAAATATCTGAAGTGATTGAAGTTAAATGTTTCTAAAACTAATGAAGAGCTGCAGTCATCTCAGTGGTGTCCATCTTGTCATTCACTGTCTCTTCATCTGAAAAAAATAAATACATATAAGAAATAAAGTAAAAAAATATATCATGTGTACTTGTCAAATACATATTGTTTGACAAGTTCTGATTCATCACTTCAATCAACCAGCTGGAAAATTGACACCTGTGTCTTTAGAAGTGGTGCAGGTGACTCAGCTGTTGGGCCGTATCACTGATTCATACTGACAAAATGTTTTTCTTTAGAACTTGCATGAAAAGCTTTATCCTCATACAACTGGACTCTTACTTCCTGTGGTTTGTTACTGAAAGATGGTACGTGTAATGCGTTTAATTCGTTAAATTCAAATGTCAAAGTCAAACCAGCACATTTTCTATAGATGCTCTTCAAATTAAAAGTGTTGATCAGTCGAACATGGCTGTACTAATGAACTGGAAATGCTGCATTACACACCACTTCACTGTATAAAATGCAAATTAAAACTGTTATAGACGTTTTTTTTCTTCTCTGAGGTTCATTGTAGCCGGATGGAGAAATGTGCCCTTTTTATCATTATTACTGCCTCTGTTGTTTCTAATTGTATTAAGTTATAGTGGATGCATTTCTTGGAACTGCAGGGGTAAAAGTTGACAGTCCGTCATAACGACAGAACATTTCAGTGGATGTATACATGCTTATTTTATCCTATACAGTCTTTAGTTAGTATAACTGAACTGCAGAAGAGTTCCTGCATGTTTACCTTGACCAGGCTCAGTATCACGCTATAGAAGACAGAAGATATGAAGAGGAATACGAAGGAGGAGGCTGTGGACCACAGACTGCTGTACTCATCCTCTTCACCGGCATCGTCTGTGCAGCTCAGAGAAAAAGGCATTAACCCTGGATCAATGTCTAAGAAGAGGAAGGTATAGGTTAGATGAGATGTGTGTATATATGCGTGTGTGTGTGTGTTTTTATTGAGATAAGATGCCTTTGTCTCTTTTGAATAGTATACACTTGAATCATCTGCATCACTATATGATCTCATATCATGTTTAAATGTTCCTCTAGCCAAACCGTGGCACAGTGCAGTGTACTACAGTGAGTCAGTTCCTTTCAGCCCAAAGTCATTTATGAACTTGTAACACAAGAGTCTCCATGCAACATTTATTTGAAAGAGTCAGCACACATCTCCAGCTGTTAGACATTGTGACACAGACAGATTAAAACACAATAGGATGACATCAAAACAGAAGGGAAGACTAAAATCGACATGTTGACTTGTGTTTTCACAATCACAGAGACCGGTGACATCACGGCGCGCACATGTTTCCATGGCAGCGACAACACACAAGGACAGAACACGCCAGCACATAATACCACACGTAAAGCTGAATCTGCTATTCAACATTCAAACGAATTACCCTGGGCCTTGAACACCTCTTTTGGGCCCATGTGGACATTGCTGCCAGCGGGCCAGACGTGGCACCCGACCTTATGTGTGTTCCACTTCTCCTTGGTGATGGTGTAAACACTCGTGACTGAGTAGCCAGTTTTGGTCTTCTGTGGTGGGGAGTTGATGCCATCAGTGTACTCGCCTTTCTCTTGTCCAGTATGCTCCGACCAGGCGATGTAGTAATCCTGCAGCTTACTACTGGTGACCAGACACACCAGGGTGATCTCACTGTCAGCTTCTTGGAGGTCGTTGTCTTGGGGGACATGCACTGTTACTTTTGGCCTCTCTCCATCTGAAAGAGATACTCAGTTTAACAGAGTGGTTGATATATGACTATGATGATGATGTTCACTAGACATGAATTATGACGTG
Source organism: Sparus aurata (assembly GCF_900880675.1). Taxonomy (NCBI): domain Eukaryota; kingdom Metazoa; phylum Chordata; class Actinopteri; order Spariformes; family Sparidae; genus Sparus; species Sparus aurata. The sequence goes on along the minus strand of NC_044209.1, from coordinate 13,246,308 downwards.
TGACTCTGTGACATACCTCCCTTGTGGACAGTCAGATCTTGAACAACTGGAGTCATATCGTTTCCTTCAGCAGAACAGCGCACTTTGGTGACTCCCTGCCACTCAGTGTAATTGCGAGTCATCGTGCTGGTTTTGCTAAACTGGCCACTGCGCGACTGTGTTTCGGCCACATCTTGTCCATCAATTTGCCACATGATTTTAGTATTATCGACAATACTCTGCTCTTGTCCAGTAATGACACACTCCAACTTAACCTGGTTGTTGCTGAAAATCTCTTTGGGACTCGGTTGGTTCAGTGTCACTGTAATGGGAGCTACATAAAAGAGAGCAACATGTTACTTAACATTTGTGTACTATTATGTCACTATTGAGTTACAGAACAACAGTATTACACAATGACTGTAGTGGGTCTGTACCTTTAGAGGCCTTCTTTATATATTGTGTTCCAGCGTGTGTCACCTCACACGTGTAAACATCCCTGTTGTCCCAGTCTGTGTTCTTGACGTTCAGGATACTGACAACTGAAAACTTATTTCCAGTTTGTTCTTGCTTCCAATCAGTGGTACCAGAGACATTATGTGCATTCTTTTTCCATTTGACTGTCAATTCCTTTGGGGCAAAATAATCAATCGTGCACACTAGGGCTTGAGTATCTCCTCTTGGCACAGACAGCAAAGTTACCTTTGGAGGGTATGAGGCTAAGAATACAAAAAACCAGACAGGTGAGTGTAATCATGAGAGAAAAAATTATTAAAAAGATAAAAATCTAATAAAAATGAACAAGGTGATGCATGTTACTTATACACACGTTTTTGCAGCATCAAACTCCTGGAGCCTGCAGAACAATTAAAAGAATGCATCGCATCCCAGTCAGACTTTGACAATTCGACCAAACTGACTTCTGTGTATTTATTGTTTTTCTCAACTGGAGGGTATTCCACAGAGTTCAAGCTGGTCCCACGGGCATTGGTCCACTGGAAAGTAAGACTGCTTGGTGAGAAGTCAAGTGCGAGACAACCAACAGTGATTCTATCACCAGACCCAGGTTGGCATTGAACCAAAGAAAACAGAGTCGGGGCTGTGGCAGTATCTCCTGTGAAAGAGGAAACATGTTAATACGTATGTCTGTGTATAACACATGCAGCTCACCAACAGCTTTTGGTATAACCAGTTATCATCACTGACAGAGAGAATATCATGCTCCTTTGTTGCGACGATCACCACTATACAATACTAAAATATAAACATTCTTATTATCATTGTTCATGATAAGATGCTATCATCAGATGATTTTCCCAGCAGCAAAGAATTTTTTTATTTGAAATCTTCTTCAAAATCCTGACTTTACATCTTATGGTTCACTATAAAATGCTTGATCAGGTAATAGTCATCCCCAAGATAACACCACACCAACTGTGACTGATATTAGTTTGAATGATGAAACTAAAGAGAGACAGAATCTGCGGAAAAGATCATGTCAATTCATAATACGTTTTAATAAATGATGTCCCATTTTTGTTTATCTGCTTAGCACACAGATAAACAGACTGGATCAATGTTACTGTTTCTCTTTTGATAGAACCAACAGTGATTTTATATCCAAGAGTCGCACTGAACCAAATGAAACAGAGTGGATTTTTTTCAATTTAAAATCACATAAGTACAATATCACATACATAACACAGCCATTTATGTGGAGAATAATGTGATTAATGATTGGTTGAATATCAAAATATGGAGACCCGGATTTTTTCCAATGTTAAATAAATGATCTTACAAATAATTACGATATAAGGAATTTAACCATGAAACTGTGAAATACTTCAATAAATGCTTAAAACCCAGCTCATGATAATTAAGATTTTCTTTCTGTCTTTTTGACATTGTTGCAACTTCTTTTTATTTAATCTTACATTGTCCTATTCATTTATTAAAACTGAACGTATTCAGAGGACTGGAGGAAATCATGAACATTCTTTACCATTTTGCAGGAACAAAGCTCAGTTTGTCTTTAAATATCTATACGGTATATTGATACTGTAATGAAGGAATAAAAAATGAAATAATCATGTAAATATAATGGATCACACAAATCATCAACGAGTTAGAACACCCGTAGTAGACATTTTTGAATGAAATACTAAATTTGTATCATTTTTGCTGATGATTAACAGCTGAACCTACTGTGCATTTTTAAAGTCTTTATCACTTTTCATAGATACATGTTTAATTTAATCATGTACTGATCCTGTATTTAAACACAGAAAAATATATAAACTATGTCAAATGTATTTTCCTTTTTTTAATGCTGGTATGGTTCTAAATAGTGAAATTACACTGTAGAAAGAATGTCTAGAATAATAATCTGAATAAAAAGAATCATCAGAATTGTCCATGTAAATTTAAACTCAAACCACTTCCTGCATTCAGTGGCAATAAATAACTCTTTCAACGCTTTCTAAGAAACAGCTGTGCTAAGAAACGTGACCTTTTTTTTTAAAAAAAAAAAAAGGTCACTAAGTTATGTTTAAAAGTGACTTACCTGATGATACTGTGACTTTGGTCCCTTTACCCCAGTAGTCGAAGTAATCACAGTGCTGCGTCTGCACTCACTGCTTGAACAAAAACCTCAAGTACCAGAGAAATGGGTTAAAACCTCATTAATTGTTTAAAAAACACAGAAATCCGAGTCGGTATCATGTTGTGGTGTCATCCTATGAGCAAGTGTTCTGTGTTTATTCTCAATCAGTTATTAAAGTAAAGATTTACTGGTAGATACAATCTACATCTCTGCGCTAACAATGATTTAAAACTACTTTTAAAGTAACTTTTACCACAAATCTACTTACTGGTAATTGAAAATAATAAAGGCGGTAGTTACCTCACGATCCAATCAGAAATATTTTGTCCTGCCTTTTTCATCCATCACAAGAATGAAAGAGTACAAGATTAGTGCTCTTAGGTTTTTGTACGGCTCTATATCACAGTGGCCCCCAGTCCATCACAGTGATAAACTCTAACACAAAAACTAGATACTGGTGGCTTCACTGAGACTCAGGGGACCTGCAGCGTCAGGTAAAACAGAGACTAATTTTGCACTGGTCACTAACAAATATAATGAGGTGTGGACAATTATATGGTATGTTGTGATTCCATGTTACATTCTTTATAAATATGGGTTGCTACCATTCAACTGGTTATATTGCAAGGTATGTTTCTGTATGGTGTTTACAATTCGGGCTCTATGTGCCCCTTTTCAACTTTGAGCACCTGCCCCTCCAAAGGTCTCTGCATGGCCCTGATCCTGTTCATTCAGCATCTTGATTTGCCACACCTGTCAGCTGGATGGCTTATCTTATTGGATTTTAACAAATGTGTGCTCAACATCTAAAAGAAGTAATTAGAAGACAAACTTTATAAAATTGTTTACTTCAACTTGTGAGAGAAACGGAAGCAACAAACAAAGTGTTGCATTTATATTTTTGTATATTTAGTGCAGTATTTTCAGTTTGTGCCCTCAAATGACCCCAAAATCTTGCAGGATTGAACCTCACTGACTCTGTGTCCTGTATTGGACTTTCACAGCAGACTTCACTCCTCCTCATACTCTGCAATATGAAATAAGTTGTAGACACATCCCATGCTGCTGGTCACCAGCATACCAGCACCAACACACAAGACGCACGCACACATATGAGCACTTGAAGAAGTTAGAATATCAATTTGACCGGAATTGCTTATGTGTTGACAGGGTGAGGAAACCATCACAGAGACTCACTGAAAGATGAAATCATTGATTGTTCTTGTTTTAGTGGTTTACTTCCTGCCATGTGTTTCATGTAAAGCCATGTGATAAGCATTTGAAACGCAGTCTGTCCTTGTCTGCCCTCTAGCGTTTCAAAGGGGGGACTGTAACAACATGTTCCTTCATAATAAACCGTCTCCACATCCACATCTATGCCCAGACACGTATAGATGCCAAGGTTGCATGAACAGGGACTTGGTGTGTGTGTGTGTGTGTGTGTGTGTGTGTGTGTTTGTGTGTGTGTGTGTGTGTGTGTTTCTCAGTGACTTGGGTTGAGCCCTCATTCCCTCCCATGCAGCTGCACAGAGTGGAGCTCCCTGTTTATTTCAACTTTATTTCTAGTTTGAAGTAGATCTGATGAATGATTCTTGGAGTTTGCAAACTACAGAAAGAAAGAAAGAAAGAAAGAAAGAAAGAAAGAAAGAAAGAAAGAACAAACAAGAGAACAAACTAGTAAGTTTCAACCACTCAGATTTAGGGATGTTGTCCCTGATGTGTGCTGAAAACTGAATAATGAATATACGTGTACATTACATGAGATACTGAACGGAACACTTTCACCATTTCTTTTTGACTTTCTTTATGAAGAATAATTTTTTACTGTATTTGTGTGATGATTTCCAAAGATAGACGATGAATTTCCAGTTAGTCTCCAAGAAACTAACAAACCCCTTTTCTTAAATAAATGCTGAAAATCTTAATCCTATCCCACATCACGACTGTCAAATAATAATAATCAAAGCCATGAGAGTACAGATTTATTTTAATTTGACAACGTTAATAGTTTTACTACTCCTTGTAAGCAGCAGCAGGTGTGAACACATGATCAATAAATGGATTATTATTATCCCTCCTTCCTGATGTAAATTATTGAGAAACAAAGAACTAAGAGTGACTGACAATCTGAGGTCTATTTGATTTTATCAAAGCTCAGAGGTAAGAGACACACCTAAATCCTGTGGATGACACATTATTTTTTGTTTTTCTTTGAGGTAAGCATGAGGGTCTATTTTAATGCAAGAGAATAGAATATGAGTACTTTCACTCAGTTTTCATGTTAAAACATGTTAAATACTTTTTCTCAATTAAGATTCTGGATGGATGTCTTTTACCCTTAACAGAGTATCTCTACATCTGTGCTGGTCTGTCAGCTCTGTGTTGGAACTTATAGTCAACAGGGCAGCAGGAAATTTTAACAGTAAAATTTGTACTTGTTGTACTTTTTATTTTTGTAGAAAACTTTGTCTTATGAGACTTAGAGCTGTTGGGCTCAGATATAGAGGACATCTTGTACTTGCAAAACAGAAATAAGGATACAAGTCGACATGAAATAGATGCAATAATGGTAGTGATTCAAATGTACTCCAAACACAGATCTGTCAACACATCAGCTTTATACAGTACGCCATACATCAGACAGATTGTCACCTGACAGGAAGGCACCAGAAAATGTGTTTGCAACACTTAAGCAATGTTATCTCTTAACTCATTATTATTATCGAGAGAGTCTCCATTCTATTGTCTGTACCTCCAGACACACATAGTCTGCTTATACTGTATCAGTATGGCAAGTATAAGGGACAGTAAGTTACATTGTTACACAAATTAAAACAGGAGACACAAAACAAAAAAATGTTCTTTCATGATTAGAAGTTTCTCCTCCTGGACGTTTTACAACTCCTTTAAACGTTACCTCCAATGAAAAAGACACAAAACAGACTTTTTGTTTCTATTCTAATTCTCTGTGACTTTGTGCAGCACAACTCAGCTAGAAGAGGAAGTAGTTTTTGTATGACTCTCCTGTTATTGTCTCTCACTGTGTCTCTCTGGCACAGTAATACACTGCTGTGTCCTCAGTCTTCAGACTGTTCATCTGTAGGTAGACTTTACTGCTGGAGTCATCTCTGGAGATGGTGAATCTACCCTTGACTGACTGGGAGTAAAAGATAGGAGTACTAGCTGTGTCTATATAAGCGATCCACTCCAGTCCTTTTCCAGGAGCCTGTCTGATCCAGTTCCAGACTGAGCTTCTAAAGTTAAATCCAGATGTTGTGCAGCTGAGTCTGTGGGACTCTCCGGGTCTTTTAACTGTTGGTTCAGACTCTGTTATGGTCTGACCTTCAGCACCAGTGGAAACAAACAGAGCAACAACCAGGAGTGTCAGCTTTCTGTAAGCCATGTTCAAAGTGTGCTTCTGTTTTCAAATCCATGAGTCCTCTTTAAATATAATGCCAACTGGATCACTGTGAGAGTTTGTTTACAGGAGGCTCCTCCTACATCCCATTCGGCTTTTAAAGTCAAATTCAACAGTTTGAATGCAAAATAAAACAGCATTTAAACAATCTGACAATTACTGATTGAACACATCTGTACCTCCATGTCTACAAAGAGCTGCTGGGTAAATTTAGACAATGTGACTTCTCAGTTTCATTATGTTTTTGTCAAAGCATCCAACAGATTGGTTGTTATAAACGTGAGTCAAATGAGCTACATAATGGCTTCAATTCTTTGATTGATGTTATAATGTAAAATGCAAAACAGTTTCATCTGTAATTTTAGGATCTTAAACACTGGTTGTGACACCCTTGGCGGCTGTGGAGGAATTTTGGCCCACTCTTCTTTGCAGATTGGTTGAAGGGTTGAAGGGTTTTCGAGCATGAACGGCCTGTTTGAGGTCATGTCACAGTAACTCAAATTTGCATTTAAATACTGAATACCAAGACATTTCAAATTACTTTCAACAGTTTCCTATAGTTTAGTAATGTCACATCATAAAGATAATAAGAATGACATCATATGGTATCTGTAAGGTGTATTAAATCAAGGGACTTTTTAAACAAAATCAAGATGAGCATGTCATGAAGATCACATGTTTGTTGTCTGTGGAGGTTTTTGTGCAGCTGCTCCACTGTCTTCAGTCACTGTGTCTCTCGAGCACAGAAGTAAACAGCAGAATCTTCTGCTGTCAGGCTCCTGATCTCGAGGTACTGAGTGCTGCTGGACACGTCTTCAGTCATGAGGAAACCACTTTGAAAGGAGCTGGCATAGCTAGCAGAGTTTGAACCTGTGTTCATCCTCCCAATCCACTCCAGAGTTTTCCCTGGCTTCTGTCGTATCCAGTGAAGATAGTTGCTCGTCATGCTATAACCAGATATGACACATGACATCTTCACTGTCTCTCCAGGTGTTTTCACCTCAGAGGGAGACTGGACCAGTTTGATCTCACTCCAAACTCCTGGAAGCAAATAAAATGTGATCATTATCCAACAAACTTGTAAATCACAGGTTTGACATTTACAAAAGAAGTAAAGCAGAATGAATTTTCTCACCATGAATACTAACTACAAATAATAAACTCCAGATGATTGTATTTTCCATTCTGTGATAAACACTGTAGTTCAGAGCTCTCTGATCTCAGTGTTTCAAATATATCTCAGTCTGTCACAGGTCTCTGTCACAAGTTACTGATGGTGTGTTTATAAGAGGAGACTTTGCATAGACCTCCTCTACAGGTTTAAAGAGGGAACATGTGACACACACACATTTTCATAAGCAGAGTAACAGCAGACACTGTAGAAAACAGTCCTGTCAACTGATGGTGTCTTGAAAAAATAATCTTATTTTTAAATGGCTCAGAGCTTTTTTCAGCTTGGCCACATCACAACAGGCAAATCCTGCATATCCTATTGCATCCTATTTGTGTATTTGTTAAGAAATCTATACTGTTAAAGCTGAAAGTTAAGTTACAAAATGTTTTCCGAGTGTTTCACAGCATTGCAATATTATTTATTAATCTTATTTATTAATAAAACATGTCACATGCATCTTGTATTGAGGGACATTTAAGTTTCTCTAAGTCTCTTCTGTATTGTTGCGGACTGCAGAGGAAATTGATGAAGATCTACCATTAAAATTCTCAACTCTTCGTCTACCAGTCACAAAAAATGCCTCTATGATTCAGTGAATTACATATAGATAATTTTTTTGCAACTCATCAGACAGCACTGTCTATATTAATGTTTGCATTTGACAACATGTGTATGGTTGAGTCACATGGTCTCTGGGTATTTGTGCAGGTCTGTTGGTGGTTTGTATCACTGTGGGCCGACGTACACAGTAATAAACAGCTGTGTCCTCAGGCTGCAGATTCTGTCCTGTTAGAGTCACTGTTCTAGCAGAAGTGCCTCTGCTGTAGCTGAACTTGTTCTTCAGAGCATTATTTTGATAAAAGTCTCCTCCACCTCACTGATGAGAAATCCAGTCCAACGTGTTTCCTTCACACTGTCTGATCCAACCTGTTGCATAGCTGTCATCAGTCAAAGAATAACCAGAGACCTGACAGGTGATGGTCAAAGACTGTCCAGACTGTTACAGTAAATCAGCTGACTCAAGTATATTTAAATGAATCAAAATAAAAACTAAATATTCAGGCATTTCTCTTCAAAAGAGTGGATGGAACTTAAATCAATGCCAAACACATGTTGGATTGTTATGAACACACTGTGTTTCGTTTGTAGGCTCCAAGAAGTTAGCTGAAAGCTCCTGATTAACTGTTTAAAGCAGCTTTTTTAAATGTTATCTAATTGAGAAAAAAATAATTTTCAGCGTCTTCAAGATGTCAACTGATTTTTTTTCATTACTTGTCTTTATTATGTATGAAAATGTATAAAAGTGTTATTTGTTTTTAACTGTGTACAATAATGAATCTCACCTTATGAAGTCCAATTATTTAAGTTGTTGCTATCAAATCGAATTAAGATCCTTTTACTAAAATCTGTGGACTCTTTCTCTCTTTACTGTACCAGTGAACAGGTGTTGAAATCATTAGTGGTCTGAGGGCTCCTCCTCTGGTGGCTTCATGTTACAAGTGTTCAGGCACTGAGGGGTTTTTGTTCAGGTCTACCGATGGTTTGTGTTATTGTGGCTCTCTGGCACAGTAATACACAGCAGTGTCTTCAGACTGCACATTCTGTCCATTTAGTGAATTCTTTAGTGAATCCTTGAGGTATGTGCTATATCCCACACGTGCGCCTCCAATCCACTCCAGTCCTTTCCCTGCAGGCTGCCTGATCCAGTGTGTGTGATGACTACTAACAGAATAAGAGACCTGACAGGTGATGGTCAGACGTTGACCTGGCTGCACAGTCACAGAGGGTGGCTGTGTCAACTGTTCACACTTCACACCTGTGGAGGAAAACATGTTGAATATTGAATGAGTGTAATAAGAGTGAACAGTCAGTGTGCTGTGATCATACTGTCAGTGTCTCTGCCTCAGTGAGACTCACAGGATCCAGCAGCCAGCAGCAGCAGCAGAGCTACAGAGAACATGGTTAGTATTGAAGGTGATCTGATGGGAGCTTCTCTTCTTCTGCTGCAGCTGACAGCATGATATCAAGTCTTTATAGCAGACTGTGATGAGGTTCACTTTGCATAGAGAAGGACACTGACAGGATATAAAAGGAGAATCAACTGTCCTTTTACGAGAAGTCACGGCTAGAAGTTGTGAAAATTCATTTTGACCTGCATGTAAGACAATGTTCATATGATTTTAATGATGTTAGTTATTAATTTTTTTTTTTATTCTTTACAAAACTTTATCAAGTCAGATGGAAACACACTGACATAAAGACAGTATATAAAGCTGTAATCTATAACTATTTTTTGGTTATATTTGCTTAACCCTTGTATTATGTTCGTTTATCTGAAGTTTATTTCAGTAATTGTCAAAAAGCTGAAAGTAAAGTTTTGAATTGTTCTGACATGTTGAGTTTTTGTACAGTGTTGCTCCTTCCTGTGTCACTGTGGCTCTCGAGCACAATCATAAACAGCAGAATCTTCAGTTTTCAGACTGTTCATCTGCAGATACACCTGCTGTCTGCTGTCGTCTCTCGAGATGGTAAACCGGCCTTTGACTGACTCAGAGTAGAATTGGCCGCTGTCATCAGTATAAGTGAATGCGATCCACTCCAGTCCTTTTCCAGGAGCCTGTCTGATCCAGTTCATATTGTAGCTGATGAATGTGAATCCAGAGGCTGTACAGGTCAATCTGTGAGATTCTCCAGGCCCTTTAACCACTGGTTCAGATTCTGTCAGAGTCTGACCATTACCACCTGTTGAGACAAAAATGAACATACAGTAGTAAGGTGCTTTGAGCTCGAACCATTTTTAAGGCCACTACAACTGTAGATCAGTGTAGGTGTTCACCTGCCCAGCAGACAGGTAACAGCAGCAGTCCTGTCCTATAGTCCATCATGTTAAACTGTGTGTCCACTGTTCTCTGTCATCCTCTCTGCAGTCAGATAAGTAGAGGAGGAAGACATCTGAGTTTTGCATTGACTCCTCCTCACAGAGAGGAACCGTATTTGACTCATATATCAGTTACTGTTTGGTGAAACTGTAGAATGGATGTCTATTGATGTCCATAACAGGTTCAGTATCTGAACCTCTGACTCATTTTTTTTTTGTCTGTGAATGTGCAAGAAAAGCTTCTTGCCAGAACAACTTTTGGAAGTCTATAGACATCTGACACAGGTTCAACATCTGAATTACCGTCATTGTAAAAGCTTTTCAACAAATTGTCATGTAAAATACTTGTAAATAGAGAACGTGTAAACAGTAGTTTTGAATTATGGCTATTTGATATAAAGTAATTTCAAAATTATATTCAAAATAAGTAGCAGACTTCTGGGGAAAATTCCAGAAATGTTCCAAGGTCAGGTCCTTTTGTAAAACATCATTAAATAGAAAGCGATCATGTGGCTCAATAAATCACAAGCAAGCATGCAGCCTTCACTGTTATTCGTTTTATTGAATACAACATTTTGTTCGTCTAACCTTTGAACAGTAGCCGAAACTGGTGGAGGTTTGATGACCAAAACATGGAATTCCACAAAGCTAAAATTGATTAATGGATCATTGAATGCTGAGTGGCTTATAGCTCGTCCGTATACATTGTCCTACTAGTTGTACCTTACCGGACAGCTATTTATTTTTGACTTTCTCGTCATAGAATAATGTTTTGTTCTATTTGTCTGATGACTGCCAGAAGGACACAGTGAATTCTCTATAAACTAAACTAAATAACCTATTTTCTTATATAAATCTTGATCTGGACTTAAGTTTGCTGATTATCTGCCTGGAATCTGTTCAGTGTTTAATGCAGAATCTGCTTAACTGTGTTTCGTTCTTTCAATAAAACAACATCTCAAATACAAATAAAAAGGTCAATTTTGTTCATGTTTATGAATGAATGGACAAACAGCAATAATAGAAATGTGTGATACTGTAATATCTGATAAACAATACAACTGAGGACATAAAACTTGATTCAGTAAAAGATACAGCTGCATTTACTCTCTTTTTTAATTTTGAAATTAATCTAACTTATATGCATTAAAGACTTATGAGCACACAATTTGATTTCTTAAACTATCACTATTTGTGATTTAATGTGGACTGTAAATTACAGGTTAGACAAGTAATAAAATATTTTCATAAGAATTTGAAAATGGGGCAGAAAAGTTTTGATAAAAAAACTTGAATGCTCCTTAAACAGGACTTTTACTCTTTTTTGGGGGGGGGTTCTTGGGAGATCTTGGATGGCCAAACAGTTCTTTTCATTACTTTTTGTGTGACACATTTGTAATTGAATTGAATATTAAACATTTCAGTCAGATAAAGCAAGAATTAAAGATTGAGTGACAACTCTGAACATTCATGACTGACAGCTACTCAGACAAATGTGATACTGAGACAAGTGAATGTTTCCAGTGGAGGTAAATAGAGGAAGTCATTTTTGTATGACTCTCCTGTTATTGTCTCTCACTGTGGCTCTCTGGCACAGTAATACACAGCAGTGTCTTCAGACTGCACATTCTGTCCATTTAGAGTCACTGTGTTACTGGAAGAGTCTAAATCGATACTGAACTTGTTCTTTAGTGGATCTTTGTAGTATGTGCTGTATCCAACACGTGCACTCCCAATCCACTCCAGTCCTTTCCCTGCAGGCTGTCTGATCCAGTTTGTGCGATAGCTGCTAACAGAATAAGAGACCTGACAGGTGATGTTCAGACGTTAACCTGGCTGCACAGTCACAGAGGCTGGCTGTGTCAACTGTTCAAACTTCACACCTGTTAAAAAAAACAACAAATGTTTTGTAACAAATGATCAAGTTAAACTGCAAAAGAAGAACTGTTGACTTTGACAAATCCAGAGAGACTCACATCCAGCTGCCAACAGCAGCAGCAGAGCTACAGAAAACATGGTTGATGTTGAAACTGACGTGCTGTGAACTCCACTGACAGCCTGATGGGAAGTTTTTATAGCTGAGTAACAAGGAAGCTCACTTAGTTTGCATAGAATCAAACATATGAAGCATCAATGTTGGTCTGACTGGAGCCAATAGAAGAGTCTGTTGACTGTTATTATATCTGCAGAGTGAAAACATGCCTGGAAATCACCTCTGCTTTACACAACTATTCTTACTGTGAATATTACATGAACCATAGATAATGGAAAACATATTCTTTAAAATCAGCATTACTATATTAATGATGATGTGTCATGGAAACAAAAGGAGAAACCACCAAGAATGTTGCTTTCTATAAGCCATGTTTACAGTGTGTTCAGCATGTTTTCAAATCATTAAAACACTTTAAATATGACTAGTGCATTGCCCGTAGGAAGCATGTATTTCTATAGAAAAGTGGGAGGTTAAGTAGCTTTTTCATGGATGGCCAAATGAGGCTGTGTTTGAAGGTGGGACGTCAGGGATATAATTGGCTGTTTTTGACTACTTTTGATGATACCATTATATGTCACCTTAAAAACTATTTACCTTGCCTTACTTGGTGTAATTATTTTTAGCACAACCTCACATGTGTGACTGTACAGTTATTTTTTCATTTTAAGGTACTATATTAACACTATGGACCTAAAATCAAAAAAATAACATAATATCAGAGTAGAAAAAGTTAGTTTTTTTACTGTGAAAACCACAAATATGTTTAATGCACCAATTGCATTAGTCATAATGCAAATATAAATTGCTGTTTGCTAAATTGGTGTATAAGTTTTTGAAATTTACAAAGCTATGTGTAACTATTTACATTTAAATGCAGGCAATGCCTCAGGCTCAGGGCTCAGCTCATTCCTGCCTGTTCCACATTCAGCCGTCTCCTCCTTGGTTTGCCTCACAACACGACTCCACTACTCACTAAACACACTACACCAAACACTACATAACACACTAACTATACACTCCAAACACGCTATATGTCACAAATCTCTCAACTCTCAAAACTCGCTATCTCTGTCGCTGTCTCCAACACATCACTGCTGCTGTCAATCATCCGCCGATGTCCCTCCCACATCTTCCTGTTCCTCAACAACCAAACTTGCTGCTTGGACACTTTCGTGACAAAAGCACATTTTTACTGTTTCTTCCTGCACCAGACATAAAGCAAACGTAACGGCAATGTTCGCGAAAAAGTGTGTTGGACATCATTTACCCTAAATCCGGTTTTGGACGTGACGGTGCGCCCGCTCCGTCAACTCGGTAGGTAACGTTAGGCCGTGTGGGTCAGCTAGCGGCTAGCAGCTAGCTACACACCAACATCCACAGATTCCGATCCCACTTTATTGACCGCGCGTCTCCGGATCTCCTCAGACCCCAACAGACTCAGTCTGGACTTGTCTGATCTCATTATAATCCACAACAGTCAGTTTAGATGAACAGAACAGAACAGAATGGGACCGAACCGCCGGCAAAATCCCGGTCCAGCTCGCGCCGCTGCAGGTATAAATCCGCTTGTGACAAAAGCACATTTTTACTGTTTCTTCCTGCACCAGACACAAAGCAAACGTAACGGCAATGTTCGCGAAAAGGCGTGTTGGACATTATTTACCCTAAATCCGGTTTTGGACGTGCCAGTGCGTCCGCTCCGTCGACTCGGGCAGTGGGCCGTGTAGCTAGCGCTAGCTAGCGGCTAGCACGGCTAGCGCTAGCTACACACAAACATCCACAGATTCCGGTCCCACTTTGTTGGCCGCGCATCTCCGGATCTCCTCAGACCCGAACAGACTTGGACTTGTTTAATCTCATTAATCCACAACAGTCAGTTTAGATGCACAGAACCGAACCGAACCGCCGGCAAAATCCCGGTCCAGCTCACGCCGCTGCAGGTATAAATCTGCTTGTTTTTTAAGGTATGTCGTGGGCTTGAGCTCTGCAGTGGTTGGCTCTGGTGCCCGCGTGACTGTGGTGGCTCCGGTGGACAATGCTTGCAGAATTTGTAAAAGGGTAAAGGGTTCTCCCCAGAAATTTTTAGTGTAGCGGCGCCCCATCTGTCCGGGGGGGGGGGGGGGGCAAACGCTCGACAACGTCAGTCCCGGGGGGGGGAAGACACGGACGGACGGACGGACGGACAGACGGTCATCAACTCTGTCAGCCGGGGGACGGACACGGACGCTCATCGCCGTCAGCCGGGAGCTCCTAGCCGTCAACCGGCGGACGGACGGACGGACGCGCGGAGTATAGCGGCGCTGACCTAGTTCCACCGTCTGGGGAGAACCCTGCGCTATCATTGCAGTACAAGCAAATGCTTATTGCACACCACTGAACCACGCAGCAGCCATGTTGAAAGTCTCAGGTCAGTCTGATCCTGATCTGCAGAGATATTTGAGGAACACACACACACACACACACACACAGACAGACAGACAGACAGAGATTCCTTGTATTATAGATAGATGTGAGCTGTTTTCCTGAGAGAATGTATTTACTGTTGTAGTGTCTGTGTTTTTCTTACACATCCTGGGTTCTAAGACAATAGTGAATAGGGAGAAGACAGGATGGGACAGGACCAGATGCTCCCTGTTAGACAACTGTGGAAATATGACAGGACAGGGGTCCCCATGACTAGGAGCCCTGATCAGCTCAGAGGTGGGCATCAGAAATAAGCTACAGGAAAGGGTCCACACCAGAGGTTCGAAGATGACTCAACTATACATTGTCATCTAAGTATAGAGAGACCATCCTGTCCACTTTAACTGACATCAGCAAAGTTAAGTAACACACACAAGAGTTATTTCATAGGGGGCGTGAGGCAGACCCATCCTTCTCTTCTTTCCCATTGGATAGATGAACCTTTAATCCACCAAAGTGACCAATTAGGAGAAGTAGGCGGGTATGGAAAATAGACTTTAAAAAAGGCCCCACACCAGAGAAAGGTGGTGGTTTTTGGTAGAATTTCTAAGATCGAAGGCGTTTTCTGAGGGCAAAGCGTTTGGCATTACTTTGCCATAGATTTGAGAATACCAGACGTGCGGCCGCACTCTGTTTGGATGCAGGCATTTGAGATCTGTTTCAATAAAGATTGCTCTATCATACCACCCAGTCTTGCCTCCGCAGAATTCTTTTATCATCGAACTACACGCCAACACCTTTCAGGAAGACAGCCCAGAAACGACACTGTCAGCACCTCCTACATCTTATTAAAGATTAACTTCAAATGTAAAGAACAGCTTGTTGTTATTGCAGCATTTGATCACTTAGTGTTCTTCCTGTATTTGCAGCAAAGTGACAGCAGACAGCATCATGTAAACAGAATGAAAACTTCTGTCTGATGCTGCTGATGGCATGAAAGGTTTTTAATCATTTCAGTGTCAGCAGATGTTTGAAGACATACAGAAAAACTTGGAGCCTCGAGAGGAAAACAGCTGCTCAGGAACTGAAACCTGTGAGACAAAATGCAAAAACTACATCTGAGTGTTGAGAGTCAGTCAGTTAATATTAATGAGAACACAGAGTCTCCTTTAAGTAACAGAGGAGAGACAAACTTGTCACTGACTGCCCTCTAGTGATTTTATGAAAGAAACTAACATTATTTTTCACATTTATGTAGCCTAGGGAAATTAGAATAACAGAGGACACAAAATATTTTATGGGATCTTTATTTCTCTGATACTCTTTAAAAGCGAGAGATTAATATCTTATCCTTCAAAACTCAAATGATTTCACTTATCTTGGTTTATAATATCCCAGACTGAAATGCATTAACCTTTTGAAAAAAGTGACCAAAATCCTCAACTTACTGAAGCTGTATCCAACTCAGTGATTGAGCTTAGTGCATCAATGACATACATCTGAATATATCTGAATGAAAGTGGCTGCATTTATATTATGACTCATTTAGATTCCATAAAATTCAGAAACATTATTGCCTCTTAATGTTTAGAAATGTTTACATTTGTAGTAGTTTTATTTCAGTGACCACATTGTTGTGCCATTCATCAACAAATACTCTTTATTGTCTTGTGTTTCATTTAATGTTTGCTATCAATATTTCTCTGGAATAGATTTAAAATGATAATATAATTGTGTATGATATAAAATACTTCATGCTTTGTCTCCTTCAGCCCAGTAAAGATGAGTTCTGTAGGTTTTTGTACAGCTGCTCAACAACTCCAGTCACTGTGAGTCTCGAGTACAATAATAAACAGCAGAATCTTCAGTCTTCAGACTGTTCATCTGCAGATACACCTGCTGTCTGCTGTTGTCTCTGGAGATGGTAAACCGGCCTTTGAATGACTCAGAGTAGTAAGTGCCGCCACTACCAGTATAGATCCCAGCAAGCCATTCCAGTCCTTCTCCAGGAGCCTGTCTGATCCAGTTCATATGATAGCTGCTGAATGTGAATCCAGAGGCTGTACAGGTCAATCTGTGAGATGCTCCAGGCCTTTTAACCACTGGTTCAGATTCTGTCAGAGTCTGACCATCAACACCTGTCAAGGCAAAACAGTTACACATATAATGAGTGACGTTCCCATTGACAATGAAAATAGGTGAAATGAAAATCAGTGTAGATGTTCACCTGCCCAGCAGACAGTTAACAGCAGCAGTCCTGTCCTATAGTCCATCATGTTAAACTGTGTGTCCACTGTTCTCTGTCATCCTCTCTGCAGTCAGATAAGTAGAGGAGGAAGACATCTGAGTTTTGCATTGACTCCTCCTCACAGAGAGAAAACAGCTGGACTGGAGATATTTAATGAAACTGGAGGATTAAAGTCCAAGAGTCTACTCTCCTAGTCTGCTGTATTGATATTTCACTGACAAGTGTTAAATTTAAATTTTCTATAAGTGTCAACACTAGAACAACTCCAAACATAAGAAAATGTTCTGACAACCGAAACACTGACATCATGAGGATGTCTTCAAATGTTCAGAATTATCACTCCTACATCAAGGCGATGTCAGTATTTCCTTTATTGTACTATAATGGGCAGCACATGAGAATAATAATGTAGATAATCTACAGTTTTATTCTGATCACCAGCATCTTTTAGCATTTGTGAAAATCATATTATTGTCATCTCACTACATCATACCATGAACCAGTGTTTGGAATATATATACTTATATTTATGTGGACGGATCACTTTCTAATCATGTTCTAATAAAGCTGTCTGATCAAATGTTTTTCAGCTTCTTTCTCTTTTCAGCTAAATTCATGTATTTAATGGTCTGTAGTTATGAATATAAAGCACTTGTCTAGTAAATCATCAAATTTACAACACTTGTCACATTCACTCATTCCTAGAAACACATTCAAAAGCTGACTGCAGAAGCAGCCATGCAAGGTTCCAACATGCTCATCTGGAGCGATACAGCCCTTCTTATCCAAAGTCATTCACACACTCACACTCACACACACAAACACACACACACACACACACACCAATGAAAAAGCCATCAGGAGCAATTTGTTCAGTATTTTGCCCAAGGATAGATAGACATGCAGATGTGGTCTGGGGATGCAACCACTGATTATTACTTTGAGGGATCTGAAAAACGCAGAATTTTTATTTAATTGAATACAAACTACACATTAACTCGAGGAAATCATATTTTTCCACTCTGACATAAATCTGCAGGTTTGTCAAGGGATCAGTTTGGAAATGAAAGTTCTGTTACACAATAAAAATTATGTTTTCTCTGTGATTTAGTGCATTGTATCTGAGTTAAGTATATAAAGATGACATTTGACTTTAACATTGTAAAGCTCAAGCAGTATTAGAATTGATGTGATATTGAAAAAGGTGAGTGTTCTCATTTGTAGTGGTAAATAGAGGAAGTAGTTTTTGTATGACTCTCCTGTTATTGTCTCTCACTGTGTCTCTCTGGCACAGTAATACACCGCTGTGTCCTCAGTCTTCAGACTGTTCATCTGTAGGTAGAGTTTACTGCTGGAATCATCTCTGGAGATGGTGAATCTACCCTTGACTGACTGGGAGTAATAAATGCGAGAACTGCCTGTGTGTATAAACGCGATCCACTCCAGTCCTTTTCCAGGAGCCTGTCTGATCCAGTTCATAGGAGAGCTGCTGAATGTGAATCCAGATGCTGTACAGGTCAATCTGTGAGATTCTCCAGGCCTTTTAACCACTGGTTCAGATTCTGTCAGAGTCTGACCATCAACACCTGCTGAGACAAAAAAATAAAAAATGCATGTCATTGGCTTGGCAGCACAAATAGAAGTAATCTAAAATTAAGACCTTTGTAAACGTTCACCTGCCCAGCAGACAGTTAACAGCAGCAGTCCTGTCCTATAGTCCATCATGTTAAACTGTGTGTCCACTGTTTTCTGTCATCCTCTCTGCAGTCAGATAAGTAGAGGAGGAAGACATCTGAGTTTTGCATTGACTCCTCCTCACAGAACTGAATTTGACTTGGATCTCAGTTACTGTTTGGTGAAACTGGTGAACTGAATGTTCATTGTTTATAAGTCATTGCTCCAACAGAACCTTTTCATGTTTCAGTACAATTTGTGCAACTGGTTGACAAGCACATGATTAAAATTGGTTGACCTTCATTATGAAGCCACAAATGAAGAATTTCACAACATTTGATCAATTGCACAGTGCCACTAAAGGGGATATTCTATTCAAAATGGCAACAAATGTTGTTTCTTTTGTTGTTATGTTGATTTTCTGAAACTTCTTTTGAAGTGCTCATGAGGCATACCTTTCTCAAACATTAGGGGAAAGAAAACCTCATTTAGTCCAAAATAATTTTTCTTATTCAATTCTTTATCTAGATGACTTTTAAAACACATTTTTCTCCACTATACATTCAGTGTTATTGTAACTGAACATTTGAATGAAGTTCCAAATGAAAAAAAGAAGAAAATTTGAATAAACTATGAATGACTTGAAATTAAATTAATTATATTCCTTTTATTTTTTCATTGCTGAATGTGTCTTTATCTCCCTTTATTAGTGCAACAACTACATCTGAGTGTTGAGAGTCAGTCAGTGAATATTAATGACAACACAGAGTCTCCTTCAAGTAACAGAGGAGAGACACATTTGTTACTGACTGCCCTCTAGTGACTTTTTGAAAGAAACTGTAACATTATTTGTCATCTGACTACTAATTTGGATTCCACAAAATTCGGAGACATCATTGCTTATAAATGTGTAGAAAAGTTTAATTTTGTAGTTTTATTTCAGTGACCACATTATCGTGCTGTCTTTTGGCCTTTATTGTGTTTTGGTTCATTTAATGTTTACTATCAACATTTCTCAGGAAAAGATCTAAAATTATAATATAATTATGTATGATATAAAATACTTCATGCTTGGGCTCCTTCAACTCAGTAAAGATGAGTTCTGTAGGTTTTTGTACAGCTGCTCAACAACTCCAGTCACTGTGTCTCTCGAGCACAATAATAAACAGCAGAATCTTCAGTCTTCAGACTGTTCATCTGCAGATACACCTGCTGTCTGCTGTTGTCTCTGGAGATGGTAAACCAGCCTTTGATTGACTCAGAGTAGTAAGTGCTGCCACTAGCAGTATAGATCCGAGCAAGCCATTCCAGTCCTTTTCCAGGAGCCTGTCTGATCCAGTGCATGTATTGGCTGCTGAATGTGAATCCAGGCCTTTTAACCACTGGTTCAGATTCTGTCAGAGTCTGACCATCAACACCTGTTGAGACAAAAAATAAAATATGTGTGTCATTGCCTTGGCAGCACAAATAAAAGTTATGAAAATCAGTGTAGATGTTCACCTGCCCAGCAGACAGTTAACAGCAGCAGTCCTGTCCTATAGTCCATCATGTTAAACTGTGTGTCCACTGTTCTCTGTCATCCTCTCTGCAGTCAGATAAGTAGAGGAGGAAGACATCTGAGTTTTGCATTGACTCCTCCTCACAGGGAGGAAACAGCTGGACTGGAGATATTTATCAACATTTTTGAATTAATGTTCAAGAGTCTAACATGTTTTAGTTTATGTAAAATGTCAGTCAGTATTAACAACACAATGACATTTATTCCATAAACACAGACATCTTATTCTTTGTTCAGACATCTGACACATTAAAGGAGAACTTCGGTCGATTTAAACATGCAGCTTCATTGCTCAAGCTACCCTTGACTTGCCACTACCGAAGACGCGAACACATTTGGTCCAACCATTACAGAGCTCCGTGAACGGAGATTTAGCATTGAACGCTAACAGCATGGGGTCAGAACTTTACACTGGGTTTTAAGCGTCTTAACATGCTCCACATCTCACACCAAAAGTTATGCAACATCAGCAGACATCTTACAACACAGCACTGTAGCGTGTATGACTCAAACTGAATAAAAGTAGTTAAAACAGTGTGTTTGTGCAAGGAAATACTTACCTGCCGTGTCTTCCGGTAGCTTGACCAAACTAGTCAATCCATCGAGCGTGCACTTACTCCCTCACTGGCGGAGACGGAAACGTAATCCAGCATTTTCGTGTTTATGTTCATAATGTACATGTCCATGTTACAGCCTGTCATGAGCCATGAGCCTTACAATAGCCTGTTAAGCCTGTTAAGTGCACACTCGGTGGATATGCTAGTTTGGTCTAGCTACAGGAACACATTTTGTTGTTTGCAGCATTTTTTTGTTGCATGTGTTTTGTGTGTCTTTGGTTCTGCATCGTTTAAACTCTCTATGTTTATGGACCTAGAGCCACCAGAGGAGACACTACAAGAGCATGCTGCTCTTCCTGCCAACCTCACCCTGCCTCTAACCATTGAGCCTGGATGTCCACGTGAGTGCAAGCTGCTCATATTGATTGCACCACCGATTCCACACTTGGTGTGTCTCAGGTGTGTTCCTGATGAATGTAAAAATGTTTAACAATAACTTATCTGTCCTGTTTTATTCATCTCAGTTGGCTCAAGGATGTTAAAAAATATCAGGTTCTGCTTTATGCTGCAGTCACACAATAGCATTACACTGACACTATATTTATTCTATATCTTGTGTGTGTGTGTGTGTGTGTGTGTAGTAAGTTATCATGAATACAAGGTGAGAAAGTGTGCTTCATGTGCCCTCTAGATGCAGCAAACACTGGCAATTCACCTTCAGCTGATCCTGCTGACTGGCCTCTTCATGTAACAGACCTGATGAGAACCTGATGAGTTGGTTCGGAGAAGGCTGTATCATGTATCAGCTGATTTCATCTTTCCTCTGTGAGATGTTGGAAGAAGTTGCCACCACCAGTACTTCACCTTAGTCAATGGTGAAAGGATCACGTTTAAGCAATATTACCCTCGAGGGTATGCTTTAATGTCATTTGAGCACGACAGTGATGCGGTCCGCAAGCAGCACTGAAGTGCTCAAATGACGTTAAAGCACACCCTCGAGGGTAATATTGCAATTATACAACTAATACCAACAAAAATAAAATGTATAATCAAAATATGTCCATGTTGATGGACAATTTGTTCTCAAATTTGAATGGTTTTTGTGAGTGTGCGTCATGTTTCCATGGAAACACATGGGGTCTGACTAATAACTGAGCAAAATCAGTCACATTAGTAGACTCATATGTGTAATGGAACGTAGTTTACCACTCCAGCAAATAATCCAACCCATAGTAACGACCTAGCAACAGAAAGGATTTTCTAGTCCCAGATGAGTGAAGTCTGAGCTGACGGTAATGTTTTATCGCGGTCTCGGAATTTCCCGAACTAAATCAATACTGCACAGATAAACAGAAAATGCTTATTTTTATCGTCCAAGTTATAACAAAGATGTAGATTTTTTTTCTTTTATATTTTTTATAAAACATTCCCACCGCGGTCACAATAGTGTCTCTCACACCGAAGGGAAAATTAATAATAGCCGGGGCATTTATTTGTTTCAATCACTTAACAGACCAGACGTTTATTTCGGACCAGGCGGCAATTTGGGACAGGCGTTTAATTCCTTCCTCTCAAAAATCCGGGATGAAAATGTCACAAACTTCGCAAGCTTTTCTGTGAATTCTCTGGCATCATTTTGGACAATAGTTGTCTTCTGCAAGTTGTTGCAGCGGAGGAAAAGAGCACTCGTGGCAAACTCCTCATCTCTGCTGTCACTCGTACATTTGTTTCTCCATTGCCCTGATCATATTACGGGACACTCTCTCATGGCATGCCCGTTTGCTGATAACTCATTCCCGCATGTTTATCTCAAGCTCCTCGCCCGCTTCCAGCCTGGCCCTGTTCTTCTCATGGGGATGGGGCGCAGTCAAGTGGGGATCAGTCAAGCCTGCAGAGGGCACCAAATGGTCTAGGACCACCCCTGGTCATTAGCCATACTGCTGTATTTTGTGTATTTTTGTATTTTGTATTTTGTAAATTTTGTGTTCATTATTTTGGTAAAAGGCTGCCACAAACGGTGACACTGTTAACATGTTCCAATTTTTTTGTCAGCAATACACTTGCATCTAAACAAACCCCAGAAGTAAATGTGTGCTGTCTGGCTTCTAATTTCACGGGCTACACTGCTTTAACAGGATTTTATTAGTTTAATAACTTTTTAAAAGTTACACAATTTCTTAATTTCAGAAGTTTTCTGGGAGGTCTTGGATGGCAAAACAAGGTAATTTTCATGACTGTGTGAAAAATATGCAACTGAATTTGACATTTCAGTTTAGATAAAATAAGAATTCAATATTGCGTTACAACTCTGAATTTTCATGACTGACAGTTATGCACAAAAAAGTGATACTAGGAGAACTGAATGTTTCCAGTGGTGGTAAATAGAGGAAGACGTTTTTGTATGACTCTCCTATTATTGTCTCTCACTGTGGCTGTCTGGCACAGTAATACACAGCAGTGTCTTCAGACTGCACATTCTGTCCATTTAGAGTCACTGTGTTGCTGGAAGAGTCTAAATCGATACTGAACTTGTTCTTTAGTGAATCTTTGTAGTCTGTTCTGTATCCAACACGTGCAATCCCAATCCACTCCAGTCCTTTCCCTGCAGGCTGTCTGATCCAAGCTGTAGCATAGCTGCTAACAGAATAAGAGACCTGACAGGTGATGGTCAGACATTGACCTGGCTGCACAGTCACAGAGGCTGGCTGTGTCAACTGTTCACACTTCACACCTGTGGAGGAAAACATGTTGAATATTGAATGAGTGTAATAACAGTGAACAGTCAGTGTGCTGTGATCATACTGTCAGTGTCTCTGCCTCAGTGAGACTCACAGGATCCAGCAGCCAGCAGCAGCAGCAGCAGCAGAGCTACAGAGAACATGGTTGGTATTGAAGGTGATCTGATGGGAGCTTCTCTTCTTCTGCTGCAGCTGACAGCATGATATCAAGTCTTTATAGCAGACTGTGAGGAAGTTCACTTTGCATAGAGAAGGACACCGACAGGATATAAAAGGAGCATCAACTGTCCTGTTACAAGGAGTCGCAGCTTGAAGTTGTTTTGTGAACTGTTTTGCACTGCAGTGCTGAAAAAACCAGCATAGACCAGCCTGATTTCCACGCTGGTCTATGCTGGTCAGTGCTGGTTTGGTGCTGGTATGCCGTTTATCATCTCTTATCTCATTATTTATTATCAGGAGAGTCTCAATTCTATTTTCTGTACCTCCAGACACCCAGGATATGATTATACTGTATAAGTAGGGCAAGTGTAAGGGATAGTAAGTTACAATGTCATTACACAAATTAAACAGGAGACACAAAACCAAAAAACATTCTTTCATGATCAGAAGTTTCTCCCCCTGGAGTTTTTACATCTCCACTAAAAATTACTTCCAATGAAAAAGACACAAAACAGACATTTTGTTTCTGTTCTAATTCTCTGTGACTTTGTGCAGCACAACTCAATTAGAAGAGGAAGTGGTTTTTGTATGACTCTCCTGTTATTGTCTCTCACTGTGTCTCTTCTTGCACAGTAATACACTGCTGTGTCCTCAGTCTTCAGACTGTTCATCTGTAGGTAGACTTTACTGCTGGAGTCATCTCTGGAGATGGTGAATCTACCCTTGACTGACTGGGAGTAATAGATAGGAGAACTAGCTGTGTGTACAAGTGCGACCCACTCCAGTCCTTTTCCAGGAGCCTGTCTGATCCAGTTCCAGACTGAGCTCTAAAGTTAATTCCAGATGTTGTGCAGGTGAGTCTGTGGGACTCTCGGGGTCTTTTAACTGCTGGTTCAGACTCTGTTATGGTCTGACCTTCAGCACAAGTGGAAACAAACAGAGCAACAACCAGGAGTGTCAGCTTTCTGTAAGCCATGTTCAAAGTGTGCTTCTGTTTTTCAAATCCATCAAAACCTCTTTAAATATGATGCCAACTGGATCACTGTGAGAGTTTGTTTACAGGAAGCTCCTCCTACATCTCATTCTGCTTTAAAAGTCAAATTGGAAAATTAGATTTTTCTATTTCAATATAGTTTTGTCAAAGCATCCAGCAGATTGGTTGATATAAACTTGAGTCAAATAATGATTCATAATGGCTTAAATTCTTTGATTAATGTAATAATGTAAATTCCAGGATCATAAAAAACAAATTTTATTATAATTGCAAGATTCATTAATTAATTGATTACTACAGTTGCTTTTGTTATTATATATAAATTGCCAACAAAGGTGATGTGAGCTGGACAATATAATTGAATACCTCAGTCTGCTGCAGCCAGTGTTGTTTTCGTCAACGATGACGAGGACGAAATTATTTCGTTGACGCCCCTTTTTTTCATGACGATAACGAGACAGTGACGAGATAAACATGACTAAAACATGACGAGACGTGTATGAGTTTTCGTTGACGAGACGAGAATGGATGTAAATGTTAGTGGGTGGTCTGTCAGACGTTCAAAATGCATGACATTTCTGCTTAATGTTCGTGGAGCAACTGGACAGCCGCTGAGACCTGGGAGATGCTAGCGTCTCCTCGGTCTCTGTCTTCGTTGTTCACTTACTGTTGTAGCAGCAAGCTAGGAACGGTCGCTACTTTCAAATTAAAAGTCCCCCGCTAAGACCCCAGTTCCAAACTCAAATAGGGTGCAATGTAAAGCTCTTATTTTGAAGACAAATTCGTTGTCACTTTTATTTTTTTTTATTGAACAATTCAAGTGTACAAAACCACAAGGTATAGAATATCAGCACATTTCAGCTGTTTTTTCATGAATTGATGCCCTACTTCATCATACAAGAGTGTCACACATAAGTTGTGAAAATAGCAGATCTACAAGTTCAACACATCGCAACACATTGTGAGCTTGTAGATCTTTCTATTGACCTAAATTAATTTGATAAAAGACTATACATCTTCTTTTGTTTTTTGTTTTTTAACTTAAACTGACTAAAACTTGACTAAAACCTGTTTGAGTTTTCGTCGACTAGAACTGGACTAAAACAAACAATCACATATAGAAGTGACTATAATTTGACTAAAACTAAAAAGCACTTTAGTCCAAAAGACTAAGACTAAGACTAAATCTACAATGGCTGCCAAAAACAGCACTGGCTGCAGCTGGTTTAAAGGCTGAATTTTCTTGGTTTAGTTTTCATATCATAGATGTTTGAAGCAACAGAGAACCAGAAAAACTTGGACCTTCTGTTAGATAGTCTATATGTCAGTGATCTTTTAAATAACAATTACATCTTATATTATAAAATTTGAAGGGCAGCTGTAGCTCATCGGGTAGAGCAGGTCGGCTAGTGATCGGAAGGTCGCCGGTTCAAAATCCCTGCTCCGCTGAGCTGAGCTGCATGTCGAAGTGTCCTTGAGCAAGATACTGAACCCCAAATTGCTCCTGAGGGTCCTGTGATGAGCTGGCGACTTGTCCAGGGTGTACCCTGCCTTCGCCCGGAGACGGCTGGGATTGGCTCCAGCAACAAACCCTGTGACCCCTTGATAAAGGGATAAAGCAGTCACAGACGATGACATGACATCATAAAATTTGCGGTCGCACTTTATTTTGCAGTACATTAATAAGAAGTAACAGGCTGTACTTTGTATCAAATTAAACAAAAACAAGACGCCAATAAGACGTAACAGGCCGTATTTTGTGTCAAATTACACAAAACAATACGCTAATTAGATGTAACACATCAGACCATTTAAAGCCATGTCACTATCCAACCGCAGTAACATTAGACCAGCTATTGAAGCTGCCAGGAGCTGCCAGGAAATGTATCTTTATTTCCCACTGTTAGACCCTTATTACAGGCTTGTTACCCTTACTTAGATGGTAATTTGTGGTACATTGCAACAGAACTGTACTGTAAAATGAAGTGGTCCCTCTCACTGTAAGACCCTTATTAGAGGGTTGCTTTTCTGACCCTGGACGGCCTCCAGTGCTTCAGCGCCCTGCCAGCACATGGCTAAAGGACGCTGAGCAGCTCACGATGCATCACTGTGGCCTGTTCTTCACACAGAACCCTGGGACCTCCACAGCTGTTTGTAGCCGAGCTCCAACTCAAACACTCGCTGCTGGAGAGGAGTTGATGGTCTCTCTCTGGAAGTTCTTCTCTGGAGGTTTGCTGAGCTATTGAAGCTTTCAGAAAAACGTTATCTCCAAAATGTATAAAATTGTTGCAAACTTGCACAATGATGTCAGTGTCCGTCCAGGTTCCAGTGTCTTTATTTCACAGGAAAATACTGTGAATACTGCAAATACATAAAAAACAGTCTTGTGCGAATACAGGCTCTCCATATCTCTTCATATTATGACTCATTTAGATTCCAAAAAATTCCGAAACATTATTGTCTCTAAATTTGTGGAAATGTTTAATTTTGTAGTGACCACATTGTTGTGCTGTCTTTGGGCAAATAATCTTTATTGTGTTTTGTTTCATTTAATGTTTGCAATCAATATGTCTCAGGAACAGATTTCAAATGATAATATAATAATGTATGATATAAAATACTCTATGCTCTTATAGTCCAGTAAAGATGAGTTCTGTAGGTTTTTGTACAGCTGCTCAACCAACTCCAGTCACTGTGTCTCTCGAGCACAATAATAAACAGCAGAATCTTCAGTTTGTCTCTGGAGATGGTAAACCGGCCTTTGACTGATTCAGAATAGTAAGTGGTGCCACCACTAGGATAGATGTCAGCAAGCCACTCCAGTCCTTTTCCAGGAGCCTGTCTGATCCAAACGTTCCAGTAATTGCCCCCAAACCCAGAATATGTGCAGGTCAGTCTGTGGGATTCTCCAGGTCTTTTCACTGCTGGTTCAGAATCAGTCAGTGTTTGACTCTCAGTACCTACAGACAGTTAAACAGCTCATTAGTTACTGTAATGCAGCCATGTTGTCTTTGTAGCAGGAGGTTTGTCAGAAAAACAATCATTGTTCTTACCTGCCCAGTTAATAGACAGGATGAGAAAAACAACCAAATAATCAGGTGTGATCATTGTAAAAGCCAGTTGTCTCTGTCCAGTCTACAGTGTGTCTGTCAGTGATTCAGTCTCTGTCCTTCACTCTGCAACACATATGTAGAGATGAAGAGATCAGAGTTTTGCATCGACTCCTCCTCCTCACAGAGAAACACACCACATCTCACACACCTCTGGACAAAACAAGAATGACATCATCATATTATGTGATACATTTTAAGACTTTCAGTGAGATGTTTTTAATAATGAATAATTGTCTGAATTGATTTAATAATTATGTTTATTCACACACCAGTAAGATGTATTCAGAGATAGATAGATAGATAGATAGATAGATAGATAGATAGATAGAATTACTTTAATGATCCCAGACTGGGAAATTATTTTGTTACAGCAGTAGTGGGTCAGCAAATAAAACACTTTGCACATAACATAAATAGAATCCAATATATACATAGTGTATATATACAGTGCACAGTGTGCTATAAACAATAAACAATAATAATATATACAACAAAACAAAATATGCAAAATATACTATAACAATAATAATATATACAACAAAACAGTAGAGAGACCAGAGTTCTCTGTCAGGCAGAGGTGAGAGAGTTGTTGTATAAAGTGATGGATTGTGGCAGGAAAGATTTCCTGTATCTATTGCTACGACAGCGAAGCTGAAGCAGCCTTCCGGAGAAGGTGCTCCACTGTCTGACCAGTGTGAGTTGGAGAGGGTGGAGAGGATTATCCATGATGGATAACAGTTTTTTCAGTGTCCTCCTCTCCACCACAGCCTCCAGAGTGTCCTGTTTGCAGCCAATCACAGAGCCAGCCTTCCTGATCAGTTTGTTGAGTCTGTTGGTGTCGCTGGCTCCAATGCTGCTTCCCCAACAAACCACAGCAAAGAAAAGTACACTGGCCACCACAGACTGATAAAACATCTTGCTGCACACGTTGAAGGATCTCAGCTTCCTCAGGAAGTAAAGTCTGCTCATCCCCTTCTTGTAAACAGCTTTAGTGTTAGATCTCCAGTCCAGTCTGTGGTTGATGGTAACACCAAGGTACTTGTAATCCTCCACCGCCTCCACATCCCTTCCCAGAATGCACAGAGGTTGGAAAGCCGTCTTCCTCTTCTTCCTGAAATCTATCACCATCTCTCTGGTCTTGCTGATGTTCAGCCGCAGGTGATTCTGTCCAGTCCACTCCACAAAGTTGTCTACCAGTGTCCTGTACTCCTCCTCCTGTCCCTCACTTATACACCCAACAACAGCTGAGTCGTCAGAAAACTTTTGCAGGTGACACGACCCGGTGTTGTACTGAAAGTCAGTGGTGTATAAGGTGAACAGGAAAGGAGACAGTACAGTCCCCTGTGGAGCTCCTGTATCACTAACCACCGCATCAGACAGAACACTGCCCAGACGGACAAACTGTGGCATGCCTGTCAGGTAGTCAGTAATCCAGGAGATCATTGTGTCGTCTACACCCATCACCCGCAGCTTCTCCCCCAGTAGCAGTGGCTGAATGGTGTTAAAAGCACTAGAGAAATCAAAGAATGTGATTCTCACAGTGCCTCCTCCACCATCCAGGTGCGAATGGGCTCGTTGCAGCAGGTAGATGACAGCGTCATCAACTCCCAAGTGGGGCTGGTAAGCAAATTGCAGAGGGTCTAGCAGGGCTCTCACCTGCGGCCTCAGGTTGGCCAAAACCAGTCTCTCCAGCACCTTCATGACGTAAGATGTGAGGGCCACTGGTCGATAGTCATTGAGGTCTGATGGCGTCGACTTCTTTGGAACAGGAACCAGGCAGGAAGTCTTCCAAAGCACTGGTATTCTCTCAGGCTCAGGTTGTAGAGGTGTTGTAGGACAGGAGACAGCTGGCTGGCACATGTCTTCAGGATCCTGGGGCTGATACCATCAGGGCCTGCAGCCTTCTGCTGGTGGAGTCTCTCCAGCTGTCTCCTAACCTGGCCTGCAGTCACAGTCATGCGGGGGAGGCTGCTGGTGTCTTCAGTGGAGGACGAGGAGGTGGAGGAGGAGGTGAAGGTGGAGGAGGAGGAGGTGGAGGAGGAGGAGGAGGAGGAGAGGTGCTGCACAGGAGAGCTCACAGCAGGGGAGTGAGGGGGGAGGGGAGGAAGCATTTGGGGCAGTGAGGGTGTGTGGGGGTCTGGAGGTGTCAGGGAGACGACAGAATGCTGTGAGCTGAACCTATTGAAGAATCTGTTCAGCTCGTTTGCCCTCTCCAGGCTGCCCGATGACTGTCTGCCGCTCACCTTACACCCAGTGATCTGCTTCATACCAGTCCACACATCCCTCACATTGTTCTGCTGGAGTTTGGCCTCCAGCTTCCTCCTGTAGGTGTCTTTACAGGCCCTCAGCATATCCCTGAGTTCATGCTGCACTCTCCTCAGTTCTTCCCTGTCTCCAGACCTGAACGCCCTCTTCTTCTTGTTAAGAAGGGCTTTCAGGTCATTGGTGATCCACGGCTTATTATTAGGGAAGCAGCGTACAGTCCGGGTTGGCATGGTAGTGTGTTCACAGAACCTGATGTATTCAGTGATGCAGTCGGTCATGCTGTCGAGATCCTCTCCATGTGGCTCAACAAGTGCATCCCAGTCTGTCGACTCAAAGCAGTCCTGTAGTGCGTCAGCAACCTCCTGAGTCCACCTCCTCACGCTCCTAGTGTGGACAGGCTGCCGCTGAACAAGGGGGATTAGTGCAGCAGATTAGTTAAAAAATCGTTCATTTTGGTATACAAGCATGAAATTTGGCACAGATACTCTCTAAGGGCCACTATTTTGGAAAAAGGCGTTGGCCACTCAAAAATTCAATATGGCGACCATTTTTAAAGATGGCCGCCATTGCTATTCAATGCTTATTATATCAATTATTCAAACAGTGATCCAAGCATAAAATTTGATACAAATACTCTCTAAAGGACATGTTAATGGAAATAGATGCTTGTCCCTCAAAAATTCAGGATGGTGACCATTTTCAAGATGGCCACCATTTCTGTCAAATAGTCATAATGTCTGCTTTGTCTGCCTCCTCTCCTTTGACCTGTCCGGCTTAGTTAAACTTGCCAGGGATATAAAATCCCCGCCGGCATAGCTCTCAGGTTCATTGGTGTACACAAGCCTCTCCACCACGCCAAGGTGCAGTCCACAGAGAGGAAGGGCCACTGTTAGAAAAAGGAAGTGGCCAGTAAAAATTCAGGATGGAAACCATTTTTCAAGATGGCTGCCATTCCTGTCCTATGTTCATCACCACTGTTTCCAAATAGTGATACAGAAAATATGCCACAAATACTCTGTTAAGGCCACTTTTTGGAAAAATTGGATGGCCAATAAAAAATTCAAGATGGAGACCTTTTCCAAGATGGCTGTCATTTCGGTAGTATGTACACTGATGCACACATGCATGTTAGCAAAAATACTCTAACGGCCACACTTTTAGAAAAAGGCAATCGCAAAAATTCAAGATTAATTTTTCAAGGTGGGTGTTGCTTTAATAATGTACTCTGTTGGGACTGAGTTAAAAGGAAGGATTGAAAAAAAAAAACATAAGTTCTATTCACATTTTTACCAGTTCAAAGGCCTTGTGGTTAGAGTGTCCAACCTGAGATTGAGAGGTTGTGCCCTGCCGAGTCATAATAAAGACTGTTAAAAATGGTAACCAATGCCTCCCTGCTTGGCAGTCAGCAAGTGTTGTATTGGGGGCAACATTTCCAGGAAGGTGTCCATATACATCACGGTCCAGAATCTGGAAATTGGCTCTCGGCCCCACCGCAAGGCTACTTACTTTTTTATTCACATTTGCAATTGCAAGTGAAACCCAATCTAAAACATTTGCATCTTCCACGGCACTCTGATTTGCAGCCACACATGGCTACTTGTTCACAACTTTGTGCAATTGGTGCATTTGCTGTCCAGAAGACCCCCCATTGTTTACCAAGCATTTTCCATCCTCAGTCAGCAGGACTCTCTGCTTCTGGCTGACACTGGGTTGCTGGACCCCATATGCAGCCTGCGTGTTATGCAGCATGTTTAGTGTGTTGAAGCAGAGCTGCTCTTGTTGGAGGAATGGCTTCATATGGCCTCTGCTTTCGGGCAAACATGTCAAGTCTAGCCTCATCTACACTAACAGCTGTGCTTGATCGATCATACAGCAGGACCACAAACTTCTCAAGGATCTCCAGGTCACTATCAATCACAACAGGAGGGTATTGACTTAGTTTGCTGAAGATGAGAGAGGCCTCAGGGAAAATGTCCCAGGTTTGCCAGTTCACCTCAATCATAGACATAGTACACATTCAGGTATGGGATACAACTAGGTTCGGGTCACCTACACCTAGCCTCATCATTCATCCAGTATCATTTACGTCCCATGTGATCTGTACACCTTCCAGGTAAGCATACATGAACAAGTCATGTATTGCCACGCTAACCCTTGGCTCGGCTCTCACACGCTGGCAC
This sequence comes from Sparus aurata, assembly GCF_900880675.1. Lineage (NCBI taxonomy): Eukaryota > Metazoa > Chordata > Actinopteri > Spariformes > Sparidae > Sparus > Sparus aurata. Next base: position 13,214,372 of record NC_044209.1, on the reverse strand, counting down.
AACTTGTCAATTCAGGTGTGGCTATCTAACTACATCTATTACTAGCTAATTGATGAGGGGCTGTTAGACAGCATTTGGGACACTAAACTTAGCTATACTATTACTGCTAGTCAAGAACTACAGTGTAAGTAAAACTAGATCAGCTGACACTGAATCCCATGCTGAGTTCCACAGCAGTGAAGTCACCAGTGTGCCCTGGTTGTGTAATGACGTTCACTCTATTAAACAAAACCTTCCTTAACACACTAAATTGAGCTCTGACAGAAATGGTGGCCATCTTGAAAATGGTCTCCATCTTGAATTTTTGAGTGGCACACACCTTTTTCCATGAGAATGTTCCTTGAAGAATATTTGTGCCAAATTTGATGATAGCATCACCATTTGAAAAGTTGATGTAAGGATTCAATAGAAATGGTGGCCATCTTGAAAAATGGTTGTCATCTTGAATTTTTGAGGGACAAGCACCGTTTTCCAAAAAAACATTCTTAAGAGAGTATTTTCACAAAATGTTATGCCTACATCACTGTTTGAACGATTGAAATCATGAGCATTTGACAGAAATAGCGGCCATCTTGAAAAAATGGCCACCATATTGAATTTTTGGGTGGCCAACGCCTTTTTCCCAAAAAATGACCCTTAGAGAGTATCTGTGCCAAATTTCATGCTTGTATACCAATTTGAACGATTCTCTTGAAATATGCCATTAATCTGCTCCACTAGATATACTTAGGGGTCAGCAGAACCAGGTTGTGGTCAGATCTTCCAAGAGGGGGGAGGGCTGTGGGACTGTATGCATCCTTAGCATTTGCATACAACAGATCTAGTGTGTTAAAGTCTCTGGTGGGGCAGTCAACATACTGGTGAAATGTTGGAAGGGTTTTGTCCAGTGAGACGTGATTAAAATCCCCAGTGATGACAATAAATGCATTAGGATGCTGCGTCTGTATCTGGGCAACAGCGGAGTGGATGACGTCACAGGCCAGCGCTGCATCAGCTGAAGCAGGAACGTACACACTGATAATGACGGCGGACGTGAATTCCCGGGGCAAATAATAAGGCCTCATCCCCACAGTCAACAGTTCAATGTCCGGGGTACAGAGACGTTTCTTCACATGAACATGTCCGGGATTACACCACCTCTCACTTACATACAGTGCAATCCCTCCTCCTTTCTTCTTTCCGCTGCTTGTCACGTCCCTGTCCACCCGAACAGTGCTGAAGCCGGGAATCGCCACGCTGTGGTCCGGGATGTTTGAGTGAAGCCATGTCTCCGTGAAACACAACACACTGCACTCACGATATTCACTCTGAGCCTTTATCAGCGCGGCGAGCTCGTCCGTCTTGTTCCCCAGAGACCTCACGTTTCCCATGACGATCGCCGGTACAGCCGGTCTGTGTCTCCTCTTCTTCACCCTCCGTTTGACTCCAGCTCTGCAGCCACGGCGTCTCCTCCGCAGCTCCCACAGCGCAATCAGCTGGTCGCGTGTGTAAACAATGCGCTCAGTGATGCGCTCCTGACCCTCCGTTGCTAGGGCTAGCAAAACCATCACAAAAAAAGTGCCGTAAAAGTTTAAAAAAGAAAAAAAGAAAGGTGTTCGTCTTCTCTCAGTCTCTGGAGAAGAGTTGCCAAAAGTTCAGCGAAAATCAGTACAGAAATACAACAAAAACTACGAAAAAACTTAAAAACCCACGGGAGCTGCTGTTACAGGCTGCCACCTAGTACGGCGCCAAAGCAACCGAACTCTGTTGGTCCATTCATATACTGGATATATCATGTAAATGTTCAAATATATTCTCATCACCTATTGTTAAACATTAATAATGGGGAACATTATAAACCATCATTGTTGTAGAAAAACACATGTTAGCTGAAACACTGAGAAACAGGAAGTCACAAACCACAACATCAGCTGTTGTTTTCATATGATGCATGTATGTATGTGTGAGTGTTTAGAGTCACTGTCATACTCTCCTTAGTTAGTGTCATCTGACTTCATATGTTCTGCTGCCACCTGTAGGTCTTTGGAAACAAATGTTCTGTGGAGTTTTTGTAAAGCTTCTCTGCTTCCTTTAACCAGTGTGTGTGTTTGGCACAGTAATACACAGCAGAGTCCTCTGGCTTTAAGTTGGACAGTCTCAGATACACCATGCTGTTGCTGTTATCTCTTGTGACTTCTATCCGTCCTTCCACACTGTTCGCATAATCTGTTCTACTTGCATCGCTGTAGACACGCCCGATCCATTCCAGTCCTTTTCCTGCATGTTGTCTGATCCAGTGCATACTGCAGCAGCTGAATGTGAAGCCAGATCCCCTGCAGGACAGACTGAGAGTCTCCCCAGGCTTTTTCACTACTGAACTGGAGGGAATGGACTCCATACTCTGACCTGTACCACCTGATGAGATGAAAGAAGAGAGGAGCCACAGAAGAAAGTGAGACAGTCATCTGGGAAGTTTTCTGCTATCACTGACTGACCATCAGTCCATGTTGTGTGATAAAAGATAAAACAGCAAGAAGCAGGAGAACTCACAGGGCAGAGAGAGAGCAACCAGCAGAAGAGTGAGTGTGTTCATCATCCTGAGGCTGGAGATGTGACCTCTGATGCTCCACACAAAGTACAAGAGCAGTCAGCAGGACAGAAGTACACTGCATAGACTGAAGATTTGCATCAGGACATCATGAGGAGGGAGTGGCTCATCTACACACTCTCTGTTAGATTTTTATTTAATTGTATCATTTATTTCATGTTCATGTTTTAATGTAGCTGATTGTTGGTTTCAATATCACATCCTAAACAGAACATTTCTTTCTCATTTATCCTCATGTGAATTGTTTTTTCACATTTTTTTTTTTTAAGTTAAAGAATCATCAAAAGAAATATTAGCTGCATGACAGACAGAATATGTATTAATCTGGTTAACATTCATTGATTTAATGAATTATATATTTTGTTATTTTCAGTTCCTGCAAATAAGAGTGAAGTTAAGACCATAATCTATATGAATGCTATTTTTTATTTTTTTTTATTTTATTTTTTTTAATTTTATGTTGTTTGTTTCGGACATGTCAATTCATAAGCATCACATTTCATCATTGTTCAAATAATACAACACACATGGCCGAAAGGGAAAAGCGGGAGAAGCCAAAGCTTATCAAGTCCCGCCCCCATTACCCACAGGATAAAATCTTCATTCTGATCTTTTCTTGTCTTTTGCAAATTACTTTTTTTCTTTTCTTCTCTTTTTTTCTTTTGTTATGACCTTTGACAAAACATATTACAGCAGTAGCATATAGAGCTGAATTCAAGCTCTAGACAGTACATACAGATTACATGTGTGTCTGCACATGTGTCCATATTAGTCCATCATGAGTGAACAACAGTCTCATCTTATGGCCTCATCTTATAGCCAGGCTTGCCACAAAGTCAGAATATCCAATTGAGAGAGAGCAAAAGTCCAGTGTATTTATTATTTGTTGAGATGGTGTTGGGATGGTGTAAGAGCCCTTTAATGCATTTTCATGTTATTCATCAGTCTCCTCTGCAGCTTTTATGGCTGCTAGCTTCGCCATGTCCTCCCGATTGGTGGCTACATCAACTCGCATCTGTATCACAAAGTCGCGGATTGTTGAGATGTCAGAGCGTATCCCGACCACAGCACTCCGAGTATTGGCGTTGTCCGCCCTCGCACTGGTCTGCTCAGTAGCGATCTTTCTCATTTTCCAATATTGCATAAAGATTCCAAATCCCAAAGCGATCGTTCCAATTGTCATGAACGTGAACATGTACACGTCCTCGACATCTTCCACATCCAGTGCGGCAAGGCAGAGGACTCTCCAATTTTCCCAACCATCCTTAACGTAGCCGGACATAAAGGTCCCGTCCGGGCATGTCGGTTCACCAGAACCCGCACGCCGTGTTGAGAACACTCTGTCGATGGCATTCATTGACCAGCTCAGCAACTCCATCGTGGATTGATCGATTGATTGATTGGTTAAGAACGTAGTTGGACAATATTAGACGAATCTCAATCGAATGACTGTTGTGTGCCGATTTACAGGGTTGAGTCCTTCACAGCTCAAAAGAACTTGTGATAACTCACAATAGTGGCACAGTGTTCGTACCTAAGTTGTCTCACATTGTTGATACACATTATAACAACATCCTGCCATGTACAACTGGCATTGGCCTTGGACCATACAATTTTCTCAGGTTCAACTTATTGTTTGGGTACAGAATGGTATTTGTTATGCTCACATGCCGTCTCAACAAAGTGTCTGCCCAGTGTCTGTTGATTCATGCCTCTGACCTTTATCAACCCTCTAGTATTGATCTGTACTGATCAACGATTGAATGTACATACTTTTTTTTGAAGCCACTTAGTGTTGCTGATTTTTTGACATCTTCTTCTAGCACATTCCATTGTTTAACACCTTTGACCGATAAAGAAAAGGATTTTAACGTAGTTCGTACTTTACTTTGCCTGAAAATCATGTTCCCTCTGAGATTGTGTCTCTCTTCTCTGTCTAGGAAGAGTATTTGCAAATTATGAGGGAGGCTTTTGTTAGCAGCTTTGTACATCATTTGTAGTGTGCGATAGTTTATTAAGTCATATAGTTTAAGTATTCTTGATTCAATAAATAACTGATTTGTGTGTGCCCTATAGTTGGCATAATGTAAGATTCTCAGAGCTCTTTTTGGAGTATTAACAAAGGCTGTGTGGAGCCTTTATATGTGTGTCCCCACACCTCTGCACAGTATTGCAGGTGTGGAGAGACGAGTGCACAGTACAACAGGTGAAGTGCTTTTTGATTTAATATTTTTTGTGCTTTCCAGAGTATGGACACACTCCTGGCCAACTTCCTTTTTAGCTGTCTTATGTGTGGCTTCCAACTTAACATGTCGTTGATGATTACTCCCAGTACTTTGTTCTCATGTACCCTTTCAATATTCACTCCGTTTACTTGAATGTTAGTACTGTTGTTGCAGCCTTTTTTCCCATATAGCATGTATTTAGTTTTCTCAAGATTTAATGATAATTTATTTATATTAAACCACACATGAAGTCTAATAATCTATATGAATGCTATAATGAAATCCTCAATATTTTTTTCCTTATTTTTGTCCCTTGAAGGTTACAGTATTCAATAGTGGATGTTTGAAGCTATGATGAGAAACTTGGAGCCTCACAAGAAAATAAACAACTCTGTAACTGAAACCTGATGATGATATGCAGTAAACTAATTGCAACACTGCACAGAAGAATGTTTTGTTGCTTATTGTCATGACTGTAGATCTGTTGTTCTTGTCTGGTTTTGTCTTGTGGTTTCTTGTATTTGATTTCCATGTCTTTGTATCTTGTCTTGTGTCTTTTGTTTTTCCATGCCCTCATGTGTCCTTTAAGTACTCCTGTGTATTTTCCTATGTTCTTCCCTCTGGCTCCCTCTGTCTATTGTATTGTTCCCTTCATGTTCTCTCATGCGCTCCTCCCCTTCGTTACCACACCTGGCCTCCTCCCTCCACTCTCTCCTCACCTGTTCCTCGTCTGTTCATCAGTGTCTGTGTATTTAGTCTGTGTGTTCCCTTCACTCCTTGTCTGGTCATTGTATGTATTTGTCCGCCTCTGTATTTGTCCATGCTCCCGTTCATGTGCCTGCTCCTGCCTGACACTTATTTCCCAAATAATGAGTGTGAAAGGGATCTTTTCTATCAAATTTAAGAAGAGTAAACAGATGTTGCAAAGCTTTAAGTAAGTGTACAGCCGACAGACGGGATGAACCTTTATCTATTCTCTCAGTCCACAGTGTTCACAAGACTTTGTGCATATTATAATCTAAACCTCCACTACACACTCAGCAAACTAAGCATCATAAAAAGACTTAAATCTCCAGTTATATAATTTGTAAAACCATTTAACTACACAAAAGCTGTTTGTTGTTCAGATACTGTTATCTGAGGAGGTGTTTTAATAATATCTATGTTTAGCAATACTTACAATATTTTGGAATCAAACATAAATGGCTCTCAAAACATTTTAATATGTTTTGTTTTTGGACTGCTTGAAGTGATGACATTATCATGTGAGATTATGGTGATAAGATTAGTTCTGTAGGTTTGTGTACAGCTGCTCAACAACTCCAGTCACTGTGGCTCTTGAGCACAATAAACAGCAGAATCTTCAGACTGTTCATCTGCAGATACACCTGCTGTCTGCTGTTGTCTCTGGAGATGGTAAACCGGCCTTTGACTGACTCAGCGTAGAAGATAGCTACTACGATCACCACAGACAGCAGCAACCCACTCCAGTCCTTTTCCAGGAGCCTGTCTGATCCAGTTCATCCAGTAGTCGCTGAATGTGAATCCAGAGGCTGTACAGGTCAATCTGTGAGATTCTCCAGGCCTTTTAACCACTGGTTCAGATTCTGTCAGAGTCTGTCATCCTTTCTGCAGTCAGATAAGTAGAAGAGGAAGACATCTGAGTTTTGCATTGACTCCTCCTCACAGAGAGGAAACATTTCCCACATTTCTATTAATTAAACTTCACATTTAAAAAATGGCATTTATTCAAATCAGTTCAAGTGTAATTTGTCTCAGCATCATGGTTTCTCGTTACTCCCCACAAGTATATTGGACAGATGAGGTCAATGATCTGCTGTTCAGTACCTCTCAATAATCAGAGAATATCAATGAGCATTTTTGAAAATGTTTTATTGTCACATGTTAAACCACCCACCAATGATTAGAATTTACTTTCTGATCAACAACTTTCATTGTTTGTGTTGACATGAGTGGTTTAATATGAATTAATGCTTCTCCAATTTAAATGACTTTTGCTATGAGTGATGTCATCATAAAGACAATAAATTATTTACTCATGAGTTTATAGTAAAATCATAGAAATAATGTGGATATATCAAAGTGCTTTTGCAGGTGTAGATAAAACCCAGATGTCATGAAGATCACATGTTTGTTGTCTGTGGAGGTTTTTGTGCAGCTGCTCCACTGTCTTCAGTCACTGTGTCTCTACGAGCACAGAAGTAAACAGCAGAATCTTCTGCTGTCAGGCTCCTGATCTCGAGGTACTGAGTGCTGCTGGACACGTCTTCAGTCATGAGGAAACCACTTTGAAAGGAGCTGGCATAGATAGCAGAGTTTGAACCTGTGACCATTAACCCAATCCACTCCAGAGCTTTCCCTGGCTTCTGTCGTATCCAGTGAATATTGTAGTCTGTCATGTCAAACCCAGATATGACACATGACATCTTCACTGTCTCTCCAGGTGTTTTCACCTCAGAGGGAGACTGGTCCAGTTTGATCTCACTCCAAACTCCTGGAAGCAAAGAAAACATGATCATTATCCAACAAACTTGTAAATCACAGGTTTGACATTTACAAAAGAAGTAAAGCAGAATGAATTTTCTCACCATGAATACTAACTACAAATAATAAACTCCAGATGATTGTATTTTCCATTCTGTGATAAACACTGTAGTTCAGAGCTCTTTGATCTCAGTGTTTCAAATATATCTTAGTCTGTCACAGGTTTCTGTCACAAGTTACTGATGGTGTGTTTATAAGAGGAGAGTTTGCATAGACCTCCTCCACAGGTTTAAAGAGGGAACATGTGACACACACACATTTTCATAAGCAGAGTAACAGCAGACACTGTAGAAAAAGGTCCTGGCAACTAAACAAATAAATACAGCTACTGTTAAAGTTGTAGTTGAGTTACAAAATGTTTTCCGATTATTTCAAGAACATTTACAACAAACAGTTGTAGAATAACCAGCAGGAGACCATTGATGTGTGGAGTGATTTTGGTGACACTACACTGAATAATAGTGAAGTTATTGAATATTTTTGTAGTATCTCTTTTCGGTGTTGCACTTTGTAGATGGTCCCTGCGCCCTCGTCTCACAGACGGCTGACCATAGAGACCGATGTTATTTGTCCAGCCCGGAGGAGCGCTCGTTTTGATGAAAATGAAAATGCGGTTGTAGCTCGTTGTCTACCCTACTACGGTAGGAAAGAGTCGTCGTTTGTGTTTAAACAATGTTTCGCTTGTGAGTTACTGATCTGGGAGGTTCGAATCTGTGAATATATTTCCAACTTTACCGAACTCAATCATACCAGATAAGTCCGTTACGTATCATATCAAAACCAGCTGAGCTCGCTTTGCATACCTGTGCTGTGTTGTTCTTCCGTTTAGAGATGCCGCTGAAAATTTGAGAGGCTCTCACAAGATCGTCGGTGTGATGATGAGACTCCACCTGCGCAAACGGCCAACTCACTTAAGTTCTATTCAGGGCAAGCCCACTACGCTGCACGGACGCTTTTTACATGGAACTTGGACAGGGCCGGGGCACAAAGACCACTGTGGCCGTACAATGATTTTTTCTTTTCACGGGGCATCAAAGTGTGGGGCAGCAGCGGCCATGGCTGCCGTGAAATTCCCACCCTGTTGTTGACTGTCATTTCATCTGCAGAGTGAAAACATGCCTGGAAATCACCTCTGCTTTACACATGATATTTTCATTTCATTACACACTCAACTGTCACATGTTGAAACTTTACAGAAATCAAACAACTGTAAATGATGATCACAACTATTCTCACTGTGAATATTACATGAACCGTAATTGATGGAAAACTTCTGTCTGATGCTGCTGGTTGGCATGAAAGATTTTTAACCATTTTAGTGTCAGCAGATGTTTGAAGACATAAAGAGAAACTTGGAGCCTCGAGAGGAAAACAGCTGCTCAGGAACTGAAACCTGTGAGACAAAATGCAAAAACTACATCTGAGTGTTGAGAGTCAGTCAGTTAATATTAATGAGAACACAGAGTCTCCTTTAAGTAACAGAGGAGAGACAAAGTGATTTTATGAAAGCAATTGTAACAATATTATTCGCGGCTCCTGAGAGACTTGACTTACAAATGAAAAAAAAAAAAAAAGAAGAATGAATGTAAAAGAATATTGATGTTTCAGTTTACTACTCTTCTAAATTGGTTGAGAAAAGAGTTCCACAGAAATGTGTTGTGATAAATAGCATAAGAATGTTAAGCATTTGATGAGTTGATGTCAGAAAAGAATTGACAATGATTTGATAAAAGAAAAGGTTTGAAATGAGTTTAATGTTCTGATAAAAGAATACAGACTTATTCTGAAAAAAAAGATGTTGCTTAGCTAAAAGGAGGAGGTGTATCAGTAGACTACATTACCCATAATCAGTGTTGGTCACGTTATTTTTAAATAGTAATTAGTTATAGTTACTAGTTACTTCTCCCAAAAAGTAACTGAGTTAGTAACGGAATTACTCCAATATAAAAGTAATTAGTTACCAGGAAAAGTAACTCTTGCGTTACTTTCTTTTCTTCCCCTTTTGAGCTCGGCATTGATTTTAATGTACTCTGCATCTATGTATTTAGAAAATGTCTTTCTGCATGGCGGACCGGCACTTGCTCTCCCTGGTATTTAGCCAATGAAGGAGTCTGGGTCAGCTGTTGATAACTGGAGCATGTTCTCAACAACATACCTGCCTATCATTGCATTCAGTTCAGTCTGTGTCCCAAGTTTTAGTGAAGCTGGAGCAGAAACATCCAGCTTTAGCTGCTCGGACGGCTCCGTGTCCTTCTGTGTTAGCGGAGCTCACGTTAGCCACACCTGAGGGGTGTACTGCGAAGCCAGTTTAGTGGGTTAGCGAGGTATGTTGAGTCTAAAGCCAGGCTTCCCTGTACTACGAAGGTGGCTCTCTTTTAACCCGGCTAGATCACCATGGTAACTTAGCTCATAACCTGGTCGGGACCAGGTTATGAGCTTCAGCTTAGTTTCAGCTTAAAATCGGCTATAAAAGGGCCGCTGTTTCACTGTGTAACTCATTTGGAGATGGCGTCACCATTCATTGAGAACCCGGTGGACCTGGGAGCAAGAATAATTCGTGCAGCACTACAACGTGAGTGGCTTCTTCGAGATCGCGCTGATCTGCTGGCATTTCCTGATGAAATTCTCTACGAGTGATACAGATTTTCAGCCGAGGGAATACGGTACATTTGCTCACTTATTGAGCCGAGTGTCAGGAATGCCACTCGAAGAAGCTGTGCGCTCACTGTCGGGTAAACTGTTTGTGTAGCCCTTCATTTTTTTGCCACGGGAACCTACTTACATTCAGTTGGTGATGCAGAAAATCTGAGCAAGAACACACACTGACAAAATGATGGGGCAGCTTGGCTACATACCACTTTGAATGATGTTTTTGTATTTGGCTCTAACTTGCTGCCATGTCGGACATCTTAATAAAATAGAATATGAAATATTAATTAGGCCAACCTAGTATTTATTTGTCACAGATAATGAGTAAAGTTAATTATTTCTTTGATGTGGACATGAATAAACTGATGAACTGACCAATGTTTCACCCGTTGTGTTCTTACAGGCTTGAGCTATTTTCACTGTCAAAAAGGTCTTTATTGTCATTGTACAGGGACAGTAGCTACATTTGCTTGTTCATCCCGACACAGTAATAAAAATAAAAAAAAACACTGAACATTTATAGCCTACGCACACTCAACCTCGCTTTCAATAAAACACACACGTACATTCTATAACTGAGATCAGTAAAATGTGAAAACAATATAGACATCATTCAAAAATGAAAAAAGATAGTTGTTGCTTCAGTTTATTTATTTTTTAAATGGATGAGGGTTAATATGTAAAAGTTGCACAATGTTGAGCTTTCAGAAATTAAAACACTAAGGGCTTAATATAATATTGATCATAATATTAGTCATTGTTAACTTACGCATTTACACGGTCAGCAATTTTCTGCCAGCAGCCCTCCCTCGCTCTATTGGCGGCGACCGTGTTACTTTTTGCCGTGATGGTTTCTTTGAATTCTTCATAGCCTTGCATAATAAGAATCTGCTCATCTTGAGTAAAATATGTGGCCCGGAATCGACCCATTTTCGCACGGAAGTAGAATAATATGACGTCAAACGCCCCCCTTTTATGTGAACGCGCACAGAGCACAAAGCAGAGAACCGGACTTGACAAATTAAATTGATAACCACCGTCGCAGTACCGTTTAACTCTATTTGGGGACTTGGGGCTTTGTTGAGCTGCATCATGAGCACAAAGCCTGGCTATGTTGAGCCCCCTTCGCAGTACAGGCCTCTGCTGTCATCATCAACAGTGTCAACAACTGAGTTTTTGGCCACTAGTGTTGTAGAAGCGCGTGCAGTTGACATGTTTCATTAGATTAGAGTTGCTTAAAACGGACGTGGAGAAAGGAGGTTAAAGTAGTGTCTGTACTTCCACTTTGAAAACTTAAACTTTCCCTCTGGACTCGCCATTGCTGCAGCTTACCTCTGCTAGTTTGTGTGTGTGAGGCTGTGTGGTTTGTGTGTAAACCGAACACAGCCTCTGATTGGCTTACGAACTCTCACTCTACCTTAGAGAGCCAATCATCACCTCTGCAGTTGTCCCGCCCCTCCCTCCTGCCTCACCGGAGAAAAATAAAGCAGCCCTGCTGCCCCGGTGGCTGAGAGCCGAGTCGGATGACAACAACTTCAATGAGAAACTTCAATTTGTAACGCGCCACATGTTATAGTCGGTAACGGTAACGACGTTGTAACGATGGGAAAAGTAATTTATTAGATTACTCCCTTACTGAAAAAATAATGCTGTTAGTAACACCGTTATACTTAAACGCCGTTACTCCCAACACTGCCCTTAAGGCTATGCATTGGTGCATGCATTAGGTTTCGTTTTCACTAAGTAAACGAGTTGACGTGAGATGACTTCGGCGTCCAGTCTCATCATTATACATTATGTGAGTGATTGATCATTACAGTAAGATATTTAATTATTTGTTTAAATGCTTATTGTTGTTGGTTTTCGGTACATTTTAATGTAAAAGATCTGTTAATGAAAGATCATTGAGTACTGACCCTGCCACCTTTCTAGTTTCAAACGGTGTTCTGGGGACCTTATTTTCCTCTGAGGACAACTTGTTTATTCACTTATGGAACAGATAAATATGTCTGAGTTTGTATTATTACCTCATTATTACCTCACTCACAATTCTGAGTTCAAATTTCTTCTCCTAAACTACCCAGTGTCCCTTGAATGACTCATTCATTAATAGTGTTCATGATTGTAGTACAAACAACATAAGAATGAATAAAACTGTAAGTATTTTTCAGGATCTATCAGCCCAGTAAAATTGAGCGCTGTAGGTTTTTGTACAGCTGCTCAACCAACTGTGTCACTGTGTGGCTGTCGAGCACAATAATAAACAGCAGAATCTTCAGTCTTCAGACTGTTCATCTGCAGATACACCTGCTGTCTGCTGTTGTCTCTGGAGCCAGTAAACCGGCCTTTGACTGACTCAGAGTAGAATTTCCTGTCATTATCATATTCAATCCAGGCAACCCACTCCAGTCCTTTTCCAGGAGCCTGTCTGATCCAGGCCACATTGTAGCTGCTGAGTGTGAATCCAGAGGCTGTACAGGTCAATCTGTGAGATTCTCCAGGCTTTTTAACCACTGGTTCAGATTCTGTTGAGACAAAAAAAGATACACATTTAATTAGTTACTTTCCCGGCACAGATGAAAATATCTGAAATGAAAATCAGTGTAGATGTTCACCTGCCCAGCAGACAGTTAACAGCAGCAGTCCTGTCCTATAGTCCATCATGTTAAACTGTGTGTCCACTGTTCTCTGTCATCCTCTCTGCAGTCAGATAAGTAGAGGAGGAAGACATCTGAGTTTTGCATTGACTCCTCCTCACAGGAAGTAGAGACCACTGCTGTTAACCACTGCTGTTCAATGAGAGTTTTTACTCAAGCCAAATTAATTAGATTAATGCATCTGACATATGAATTTAGCTTGTATAACAAATTGTTACATTTCAGACTCTTTGCATAATAATATGCATAATTGTTGGATGTCAGAATTTGAATTAGCCAGATGGGAAACTGAGAGGTCAAGAAAAACTGCAGATTGAAGATTGAGGCAGAAATGGGACAGAACACTGCAGAGGAGGTGTGAAGTGAGATCAATCTCATACTTTATTATACTACAGTATGTAAATATGTTATACTGTCTTATTAAATGATATACGGTGTAGTATTTCTGCTATGTTTTAAAACAGACAAAGAATTGTGTTATTAATGAATCAGTGTGTTAATGAGTCTGTTTTATACTGTTTGCTGAGTCTGCTGTTCTTAATCACACCACTGTCACTTTACCTGAAAACTCTCTCTTTAGGGAGGAAACAGTTCTCTGATTTATTTTACTAACACACAAATATGTGAATTTTATGTCAGGAATCTGTCAAGTTTCCAAACAGCAAACATTCAAACAAGTTCACATATAATTTGTCTCATTGTCATGGTTTCTCATTACTTCCTGTAGACAGCACATGTGCTAAATACTAATCTGCAGCATTCTTACGATCACCAATATTGATGAGTGGTTTTGAAATGTGTCGAATTGTCATCGTATCATGTTAAACCATCCACCAATAATCCGAATTTGTTTTGGGGGGAGTTTGTACTTAAGTAGATGTCATTAGAAATATTGAATCATGTAATATTTTGACAACTGAATAAACTCTATTATTGTGAGTGATGTCACACAAATGAAAGAATATTTAGTCATGAGTTTACTGTAAACTCTCTCCGGGTGTTTTCACCTCAGAGGGAGACTGGTCCAGTTTGATCTCACTCCAAACTCCTGGAAGCCAAGAAAATGTGATCATTATCCAACAAACTTGTAAATCACAGGTTTGACATTTACAAAATAAGTAAAGCAGAATGATTTTTCTCACCATGAATACTAACTACAAATAATAAACTCCAGATTATTGTATTTTCCTTTCTGTGATAAACACTGTAGTTCAGTGCTCTCTGATCTCAGTGTTTCAAATATATCTCAGTCTGTCACAGGTTTCTGTCACAAGTTACTGATGGTGTGTTTATAAGAGGAGAGTTTGCATAGACCTCCTCTACAGGTTTAAAGAGGGAACATGTGACACACACATTTTCATAAGCAGAGTAACAGCAGACACTGTAAAAAAAGTACAAATCGCTGGACTGATGGTGTCATGAAAAAAAAATCATTGTTCTAAATGACAGTCTTTAACTGAAGATGTAAAAGATTAGAGCTTTCTTCAGCTTGGCCAAATTCCAACAGGGAAATTCATCCTAATTGTGTATTTTTGATACATTGCCGTCAAAGTCAGGTTTTCCCATCTTTTATAGGAAATGAATTACCTGAAAATAAGATCATGAGAACTTAGATCAACCATCAACATTCTCAAATAATCTTCTGTCTACCAGAAACAAAACATTGCCTTAATAATTCAGTGAACTACATAAAATGTATGTATATAAACTCATCAGACATCCCTGTCTATATTAATGCATTTGCTTTTTTAACTTTTGTGGTTGAGTCACATGGTCTCTGGGTATTTGTGCAGGTCTGTTGGTGGTTTGTATCACTGTGGGCCGACGTACACAGTAATAAACAGCTGTGTCCTCAGGCTGCAGATTCTGTCCTGTTAGAGTCACTGTTCTAGCAGAAGTGTCTCTGCTGTAGCTGAACTTGTTCTTCAGAGCATTATTTTGATAAAAGTTGCCTCCACCCCACTGATAAGAGATCCAGTCCATTGGTTTTCCTTCACACTGTCTGATCCAACCTGTTGCATAGCTGCTGTCAGTCAAAGAATAACCAGAGACCTGACAGGTGATGGTCAAAGACTGTCCAGGCTGCACAACCTTTGAGTCTGGCTGGATGAGATCAATACTGTTCACACCTGTGGAAACACAAATCAACATTATCTCCATCATCCATCTGACTATTCAGTGTTTCTAATGTGTTTATTAGTGTGAATCCACTGAAAGCTCCTCACAGGATCCAGCAGCCAGCAGCAGCAGCAGAGCTACAGAGAACATGGTTGATGTTGAAGCTGAACTGATGTGAGCTCTTCTGTCGTCTCACTGACACAAACTTCACGTCCTTATGAGGCAACACACAAGAAGGATAATTTACATACTGATGACAGTAAATCAGGTAACTAAAGTATATCTAAAGTCTGTGTAAAGCAAATTCAGTCATTTTCTTCTAAACACATTAAATAGGTCATAAATGTATTTCCTTAAAACATGTAAAAAGCCATTCAGCCATTTAGAATTTAATTTTGGAGCTAGGTTTTACAATCTGTGTTTCAAAATTTTTGTGTTCAGGATTTAATGGGGTCAGAAATCAGAGCCGCATTACGTAACACGGCGATGATTAGCATAAACCCGGCCCTGCTGCGGAAGCGGTATAAATATATTCAGCGCATTAGCTTCGGTGGTTTTTCCACTCGCTCTTGAGTCTCAGATAGCATCTCTTACGATAGTTTGCAGCTCGCTAACCAGTCAACCAGTCAGCTAACCAGTCAATTTCTCCACGTCGCACGTGCATCTTTCCTGGATGCCACAGTGTGCAGGGTAATGGCGCTGTTAGCTTATTTAAGTTTCCTACGGACTACAACATAAGGAAACAGTGGATCGATTTTGTCAAGAGGAGCTACTATGGAGAGTTAAAAATCACCACCAACACCCACCTCTGCAGTGTCCACGTTACCCTTGATACTTACAGCAACTGTCACCAGGTAAAGTCTGGAGAGTCCGTTGACGCTAGTCAATGAGGCCGAACCGACCCTCTCCGTCCCTGGCTTGCATCCTCCCGTCCCGCCAACAGCGGGTGCCACCATCACAGCCACCAGCATTATGTGCCCGCCACCGGCTTACATCCTCCTGTCCCGCCGACAGTGTGTGCTCATGTTATAAATATTGTCCATTTGGGCAATTAAATGCATTTTGCTGAAGGTGCAAATCCTGAATCATGCATCCTGTCATGCCCATGTAATGTTAGCAAATGTTATTGCATTGAATCATGACATGATTTGGCCTCATTACCTGAGCGGAGTCCATCTGACAGCACAATGATAATCCACAGGTAATATTTTATGTGCACCAATATAGCTATGACAAGGAATCATATGTAGACTGGGGTTTTACGTTTGTGTGCATTGTAAAACATGGACTGTGAGGAACGAGGCTGAGCACTATCAGTGTCTAACTCAAGAGTCAGTTTCTGGCTCTGATGGCTCAAACAGGTCGGGCTGGGTCCTCCGATGACGCTGCTAGCTTCCATTGTTACTGTAGGTTACATCATTGTACAGTACACGGAGGAGGCTTCCCTCCCGTGCATGGGCGTGGCTCCAGCGCCTCTAACTGACACGCCCCCAGCGTTTCACAGCAGAGAGAAGTGCTTGTTTTTCCATGATTTTATATACTTAGCTATTTTTTTAATCTCTCAAATTTGGCTTAGTGGTCAAGGACACATGTTTCTGTGGTGTGACAAACTCATAACACAAATGTATTGCTGCTTTACACGAATCAAAATGAAAAATAAATGTTCAGGCCTTTCTCTACATCTCACTCAAAGAGAGGATGAAACTTAAAAAAATCACTGACAAAAACACTTTTCATCCATCTTTTGTAGTTTAAGGCAGGAACACACCGGCCCAACCGTTGGACATCTGAAGTGTTTGGAGAGACTCGGACAAGGTTGGCAACTAATATGTTCGGTGTGTTTAGCTGCGTCGGAAGCTTTCAGAGGCGCTCGGACGTTGTCTGATCCGATTCAAGTCTGAGGAGGTTGGCTGTCGGCCGTCTGAGCCATTGGATACTCTGATTGGCGGTGTGCTAGCGAATCAGGGCGGGGTGTGGGAGGGGCGGAATACTGTGTGTGCATTGGTTTTCTACGCACTCCGTCCTTCATTTCTTGTTTTCATGTTTTGGAGTACTGGCATGAGACTAGCTGTTATTATGTCCGTTCAGGAAGAATTAATCTGTGTTTGTTTGGTAATGCCTCGCTGCATGTTTAGTATGCAGCTGTTTTTGTCTGAAATAGTTAAGTTTCATTTTGATCGATAGTAAAGAGTGTTGCGTGCATAAAGCTCTAGTCCAATGTCTTTAACACTACAGCCACCCGCTTATTGCATCTCGCGCAAGCACAGAATGTACACGCTACTGTGAAGCTGGCAGCACGTCGAGGCGGTGTGTTCAATGCGACTTTTCTGCCAAACGGGTCAGACAAGAGGCAACAGAGTGGTCGGAGAGTGGTCGGAGAAGGCAGTTGGACAATGTGCTGTGATCATACTGTCAGTGTCTCTGCCTCAGTGAGACTCACAGGATCCGAGTTGTTGTGGGAGTTGAAGCACCTCAATTGTGTTAACTTGACTCGTGTGCGTTCGCTTGAGCAGGAAAAAACTTCCATAGGGCTCCAATGTAAAAGGATAAAACAAAATGTATTTATTCCAAGGTTTTGCAGTGTCTTATTACAGGAGTGATCAAAATTAAGCTTTCCAAATCAGCTAAAAGTACTACAGTAAGAAAACTGTGTGGATCGGTCCTCAATTGAGCCTCAACTGCACTAAACACCTCTGTGTGCTCAAGAGACTTATTCTCTTAAAGTGACAGTAACATCATACGATGACCCTCCTAACGGAAACCTTAAAATACAGTTTTCTTATACAACAAATCATTCTTTGTCAAATCATTCTTTGTCATTCAAAAACAGTTTTGAGTTGTGTTAGAGCCATTCTACTTTATTCTGATTAATTCTATTATGCTTGTATGGTATTATTGTTTATTATTACCTTGACAGCAGTAAGAGTATTTACTTGATTATTTTGATATTATTTATGGATATATATGGTTGAATTTCTCCCTGCTGTCCTTATTATGTATTGCATCCATGGTAGCCAGAGGGGAGTGACCTAATCCTTTAAATGTTTGTGTAATTGCAGACACAGGTGAAAATCAAGGCGAGAAGGGAAGAGCGGTATTGTTTTTTGACCGCACACACCCAGCCAAACTTTTGTTATTTGTATAAAGAGAAAGTTTATGTTAAGACTGAACGCATGCATTACAAATAAAACTGATATGATGCAACGTAACGAATCTCCGTGATTATTCCTAACAAAGAGTGGCGAGTCAGAAACCACATCCCCGACAAAGGCAAGTGTCTAAATCAGGGGTTCTTAACCTTTTCGACCTTAAGGCCCAATTTTTTCAGTGCAGAGTGGCCCGGGGCCCATTAAATATTAACACTGTATATGCAGTGGGGAAGCTACTTTGCAAGCGTAGCATGTAAAACTACATGTAGTTCAGCCTGGCTGTAGTTTTAACAAACTGCATTTCTACTCCTGGAGAAATGTGGTTTGTAAAACTACTGCTAAAAAAAGTAGCTTTAGCAACTACTTATACTCATTATACTATATATATGAAAACTCGTCTTATTTGCCAAAATTGTAGTTAGTACATTGAGTGGTTAAACTACAAAAAATTACCCAAAAAGTAGTTGAATTACTTGACGCAGCACAAAATATGAATGTAGTTTAACTACCAGCAAGTTACAGCAAATTGCATGTCAGGATGTGGTTATTGTGGACAGATTAAATATTTAACTGTCACGTATCATCACAGTAACAGCGTAACATACATTAGCAGCTGTAAACACTCATAAAAACATTATAAAATGGTTTGGTGCCGACCTGTATACTGAACATATGAGGATTAGCTAACATTTATAATCCTCAGAGAACGTTACAGACGTTGTTTTTGGTTCCTCTCTGTTTCCTGAATATATCCGTATGTGTGTGAATGTGTAAATGAGACACATTAACTTATAGCACTTTGTAGAAGGAGCTTTATAAAGTTCACTCCATTGACTCGTAGTAGTGCACGGGGCGGATCTGCCTCCTCCAATATGGCGGCGACGTTGACGTATCGCAGCAGCGGGCCAACCCGCTCAATGAGGCGTCTATGTATATATGTCTATGGGAGAGAGGAGGCAGCTGCAGCGAGAGCAGACACAGAGCGGCCGGAGAAACTGAGCGACTGTAGTGAGGCGTTTGTGCAAAACTGCGGATTACCGGCAGAAAAAGTGAGGGTGTTGAACCCTCTCACCGGGAAAAGTGAGGGTGTTCCTCCCACGGGTGCGAGTCACACCGTGCGACGCCCCTGGCTACAGGTGAGCCGCAAGCTGAATGTCTTCTGTTCTTCTGTGAGCTTCTTAAACAACTTACTGACGCATTACCGCCACCGTGTGGTCGGAAGCTGCATTGTAACTGAGCGTCTCATGGATAACAGCTTTTCTCTGGTGTCTTCAGTTGATAACCTATGCAGTCCCGCGGCCCTCGCGGCCCACAGGTGCAAAACTGAAAGTTTTTGGCGGCCCTCTAGGTGGCGCTTGCGGCCCAAGCTTGGGCCGCGGCCCTATGGTTAAGAATCACTGGTCTAAATCAAGTGAAAATACGCAGAAGAAGACACTACAAGTTGTTTTTACATGTTGAGTTTTTGTTAAGGGTTGCTCCTTCCTGTGTTGCTGTGGCTGTCGAGCACAATAATAAACAGCAGAATCTTTAGTCTTCAGACTTCAGACTTCCTTTTCCAGGAGCCTGTCTGATCCAGTTCATCTCGTAGCTGCTGAATGTGAATCCAGAGGCTGTACAGGTCAATCTGTGAGATTCTCCAGGCCTTTTAACCACTGGTTCAGATTCTGTCAGAGTCTGACCATCAACACCTGTTGAGATAAAAATAAAATAGTCGCTGGCTATAAATTGGCAATTTATGTAAAACAAATTTATATTAAGATCACATTATTCAGGGAATGAAGATGACATTTTATATACATATGAAAACAACACTGATCTTCTGACTCTCAGCAAGAAAGCACATTTTTGAAAAATGTTACTAAGCAGATTTTGGGATTGTGTTCATGTGGGTGTATTTGATTTTTGTCTGAGCCTACAAGTCAAACAGTTACAAAAAACAGTAACAGCAGCAGTCCTGTCCTATAGTCCATCATGTTAAACTGTGTGTCCACTGTTCCTCCTCTTGTGTGTGTGTGTGTGTGTGTGTGTGTGTGTTGGGGGTTTCATTGGGAGCATATGAATTTTTACTCTGTGATGTCTCATCCAGTGTTGGGAGTAACGGCGTTTAAGTATAACGGCGTTACCAACGGCGTTATTTTTTCAGTAAGGGAGTAATCTAATGAATTACTTTTCCCATCGTTACAACGCCGTTACGTTTTACGCTATAAAATGTGGCGCGTTACAAATTGAAGTTTCTCACTTAAGCTGTTGTCATCTGACTCGGCTCTCAGCCACCGGAGCAGAAGGGCTGCTTTATTTTTCTCCGGTGAGGCAGGAGGGAGGGACGGGACGGGACAACCGCAGAGGTGATGATTGGCTCTCTAAGGTAGAGTGAGAGTTTGTAAGCCAATCAGAGGCTGTGTTCGGTTTACACACAAACCACACAGCCTCACACACACAAACTAGCAGAGGTGAGCTGTAGCAATGGCGAGTCCAGAGGGAAAGTTTACGTTTTCAAAGTGGAAGTACAGACACTACTTTAACCTCCTTTCTCCACGTCCGTTTTAAGCAACTCTAATCTAATGAAACATGTCAACTGCACACGCTTCTACAACACTAGTGGCCAAAAACTCTGTTGTTGACACTGTTGATGATGACAGCAGGTGTGGCTAACGTGAGCTCCGCTAACACAGGAGGACACGGAGCCGTCCGAGCAGCTAGCTGGATGTTTCTGCTCCAGCTTCACTAAAACTTGGGACACAGACTGAACTGAATGCAATGATAGGAAGGTATGTTGTTGAGAACATGCTCCTGTTGTGGTCCTGGCCGGGCTTCGGTGTATCGTCCTCCTTCCGGCAGAGTTGGGTATGTTTGGATCCGGGTCACGGCACCAAGAAATGTTGGGTTTAAATCTGTTAAGAAATGAGACACAGACACGGAGATTGTCTTTCTAGGCAAAGGGGAAGAGCAGAAGTCAGCACACAAAGTCTGGGCTCCTGAGTTCCAATGAGCTGCTCTCCCCAAGCATCTTTTATTCACCTACATTTGGGCGTAAACGTATATGATTGGCTCTTTGACAGTACATGTGAGTCATACAGTTGTTATGCACGATGGAGAAGTACACATACACACTTTCGGACCTATGGCCTTCAGCATCTATCCTTCACACAAACATTCTTATGATGTCCACCATCAGTTATTCACACAAGATGCCATTCGAGGCCTTGTGGTCCCGCCGGAGGGTGAGTGTGTTTCTTCGCAGTACTTTGCTTGGTACATTTCCACAAACATATAAAGGAAGACAAGCAGGTTATATCAATGCAATGCAAGAAACATAATATAAGCATAATTTTTCCAACACCAGACTCCTTCATTTGCTAAATACCAGGGAGAGCAGGTGCCGGTCCGCCATGCAGAAAGACATTTTCTAAATACATAGATGCAGAGTACATTCAAATCAATGCCGAGCTCAAAAGGGGAAGAAAAGAAAGTAACGGAAGAGTTACTTTTCCTGGTAACTAATTACTTTTATATTGGAGTAATTCTGTACTAACTCAGTTACTTTTTGGGAGAAGTAACTAGTAACTATAACTAATTACTATTTAAAAGTAACGTGACCAACACTGGTCTCATCATAGTTGACCATATTTGATCATATTTATTAGTTTGTGAATAATAGTCCATCAGCCCGTTTCATGTTGTCATCATGTTCTACCAGTGTTTCTCTTATTTCTATTCCTAAATATAAAATGTATAAAGTGTTACTATAAATACATTTAGGGGGATTTTCTGCTATTTCTTTTTTACTTTCTCGTATTTTTTTTCTTTTTGTCTAACGATTGCCAGGACACAGTTCATTCTCATTTAATTAAACTACAGAACCCATTTTCTATATAAATGTTTGAAATCTTGTTCTGGGCTGAAGTAGCTGATTATCTGACTGGAATCTGTCGAGTGTTTAATGCAGAATCTGCTTGACTGTGTTGGGTTATTTCAATAAAAACAATGTGTAAGAATCAAACGAAAATGTAAATGTTGTTCATGTTCATGAATGAATGGACAAACAACAATGACAGAAATGGGTGAAACTGTAATACCTGAAACAATACAACTGAGGGCATACAACTTAGTTCAATAAAAGATACTGCTACATTTACTCTCTTTTATCATCATGAAATTAGTTTGTCTTATATGCATTAAAGAATTGAAAGCACATACAATTTGATGTCTTACACTATCACTATATTTGTGATCTAATTTAGATCTAAAATACAGGTTAGACAAGTAATAAGATATTTTTATAAGAACTGTAAAATGGGGCAGAACATTTTTAATTAAAAAAACTTTAATGCTCCTTAAACAGGACTTTAGCTAACTCTTCTAATAACTTTTTAAAAGTTGTAAATTCTCTTAACTTCAGATGTTTCTTGGGAGATCTTGGACGGCCAAACAAGATTCTTGTCATGACGTTTTGTGTGACAAAATTGCAATTGAATTTAATATTTTACATTTCATTTCAGATAAAACAAGAATTCAAAATTTAGTCACAACTCTGAACTTTCATGACTGACAGTTACTCACAAAAATGTGATACTGAGACAACTGAATGTTTCCAGTGGTGGTAAATAGAGGAAGTACTTTTTGTAAGACTCTCCTGTTATTGTCTCGCACTGTGTCTCTTCTGGCACAGTAATACACAGCAGTGTCTTCAGACTGCACATTCTGTCCATTTAGAGTCACTGTTTTACTGGAAGAGTCTAAATCGATACTGAATTTGTTCTTGAGGGAATCTTTTACTTGTGTGTCATCACCCATCCACTCCAGTCCTTTCCCTGCAGGCTGTCTGATCCAAGCTGTAGCATAGCTGCTAACAGAATAAGAGACCTGACAGGTGATGGTCAGACGTTGACCTGGCTGCACAGTCACAGAGGCTGGCTGTGTCAGCTGTTCACACTTCACACCTGTGGAGGAAAACATGTTGAACATTGAATGAGTGTAATAACAGTGAACAGTCAGTGTGCTGTGATCATACTGTCAGTGTCTCTGCCTCAGTGAGACTCACAGGATCCAGCAGCCAGCAGCAGCAGCAGAGCTACAGAGAACATGGTTGGTATTGAAGGTGATCTGATGGGAGCTTCTCTTCTTCTGCTGCAGCTGACAGCATGATATCAAGTCTTTATAGCAGACTGTGAGGAAGTTCACTTTGCATAGAGAAGGACACTGACAGGATATAAAAGGAGTATCAACTGTCCTGTTACAAGAAGTCAGAGCTTGAAGTTGTGAACATTTATTTTAAAAATATGAAAGAACATGTGTTTACTATTTAAAGCATAGCTTAATCATGAAGTCTGTTTTTTTCACAAATCTTCTAACAAAAGAAAGACGAGTGAAACATTCACATTCAGAACAACAACACATCAACTGTTCCATCTCTGAACTGAATATGATATTACGAAAACTTGAATAAAGCATTTGTATTTTATTTGATTTGTATCATCTTTTTATGTTTTCATTATGTGAAATACAGAATTTCAATGCAAGTGTTTTGTAGGAACATGTCCCAGGCTGTCCTCCACAGCAGGAGGCCTGACTGTGGGTCTGCGTCAACTCCCCCCTCTTGGACCCCTTTGTCTTCATCACGAGGGGCTGTTTCCTGTGCCCTTCTTCTCACCTCTCTCTCTATCCCATGACAAGATGACCTATCATAAACTGTGACTTACAAACAGAGCCTATCCGTTTGACTGAATATTCGCTTTCCCCCCCCCCTTCTTGTCAGGTGGACAAATGCCATGTTTCAAGATAACGACCAGCATCTGGCTTTCCTGCCACATGTCACTGTGTAATTACATCAAGGGTTTAAAAAAGCTATTAACATTCCTATGCTACCAAAGTAAAAAAGAGTCCCGATTTCTTCCTTAATCTAGGAGTATCAAACTGGGACCTCACCTCCTCAGAAATAACATATCTTCCCTCCACAGGATAAGGACTGTGATTTGATGTTTTTTTCATCACTCTAAACTAATGGAAACCAACAATCTTCACAATTTATGTTACTTGTTGTCACCCGTTTGAATTATTATCTAATATCATTTACCCTGCATTTATTTAGTTAATAAATACGTATAACCTTATGTCGTTGTCTGTGCAAATTTAATCTGATGTGGGAAACGATGGGATTGTGCAAAAAAGTCACTACTTCAGAAATTGAGACATAGAACATAGATTTTGAAACTGAAATTGGATAAATTGATATTCTAACTGTCCAAGCCAACTCGGGTAGTTAGATGTTTGGAATAATTCCCTCCGGCCTGTTCCAGTAAATCAAACAACGGAGGTGGTGCCCCATCTACGAGTGTGTTATTAATCGCCAGTGATTAATTACCCCCTTTTTTTTCAAGCTATATCCCCTACAGTTTCTTTGATCAGACCTGGACAATGATTTCAGCCAATAGACTGTTCTGCTGTTCTTGACTGATTTGTGAGAGGGTGGCTGTTACTGTAAAACATTTGTTTTCTTGTGTTTTTAATGGTTATTGTAGTTGTTAAATGATCACTCTCCTTAATTTTTCACACTTTTGATAAAAAATTATCACAAAACAGAAATTCTGTCTCATCCCAGTCCAGTACAGATGAGTTCTGTAGGTTTTTTGTACAGCTGCTCAACAAACTCCAGTCATTGTGGCTGTCGAGCAGAATAATAAACACTGTTCTCTGTCATCCTCTCTGCAGTCAGATAAGTAGAGGAGGAAGACATCTGAGTTTTGCATCGACTCCTCCTCACAGGGAGGAAACAGATTTGACTCATATATCAGTTATTGTTTGGTGAAACTGTAGAATGGATGTCTATTGATGTCCGTGACAGGTTCAGTATCTGAACCTCTGACTCGTGTTGTTTGTCTGTGAATGTGCAAGAAAAGTTTCTTGCCAGAAAACCTTTTGGAGGTCTACAGACATCTGACACAGGTTCAACATCTGAATTAACTTCATTGTAAAATTTGATTTGATTTGATTTTGATTTTATTTCTCCCGTAGGAAGATTTGTCTTCACTGACATTACATTACACATCTCAGACGACAACGGACACTACATACACACCAACAAAAAAGAACACAGAGTACCGTCAATGCTGTCGCAGCAGAGCGTGCGCCATTTTTTTGTCATGTAAAATACTTGTAAATAGAGAAAAAATGTGTAAACAGTAGTTTTGAATGATGGCTATTTGATATAAAGTAATTTCAAAATTATATTCAAAA
Organism: Sparus aurata; assembly: GCF_900880675.1. Taxonomy (NCBI): domain Eukaryota; kingdom Metazoa; phylum Chordata; class Actinopteri; order Spariformes; family Sparidae; genus Sparus; species Sparus aurata. The sequence continues at coordinate 13,189,189 of NC_044209.1, read as the reverse complement.
TAAGTAGCAGACTTCTGGGGAAAATTCCAGAAATGTTCCAAGGTCAGGTCCTTTTGTAAAACATCATTAAATAGAAAGCGATCATGTGGCTCAGTAAATCACAAGCAAGCATGCAGCCTTCACTATTATTAGTTTTATTGAATACAACATGTTGGTCTTCTTTGAACAGTAGCCGAACTGGTGGAGGTTTGATGACCAAAACATGGAATTCCACAAAGCTAAAATTAAATGCAGACACAATTGTCCTCAGTTAAACATGGAGGACTTACTATTACATTACTACACTACTATCATTACTATTAATGGATCATTGAATGCTGAGTGGCTCATAGCTCGTCCATATACAGACTAGTTGTACCTTACCGGACAGCTATTTACTTTTGGACTTTCTCGTCATGGAATAATGTTTTGTTCATGTTTATGAATGAATGGACAAACAGCAATGATAGAAATGTGTGATACTGTAATATCTGATGAACAATACAACTGAGGACAAGATACAGCTGCATTTACTCTCTTTTGTCATTATGAAATTAATTTAACTTATATGCATTAAAGACTTATAAGCACACACAATTTGATTTCTTAAACTATCACTATTTGTGATTTAATTTGGACTGTAAATTACAGGTTAGACAAGTAATAAAATATTTTCATAAGAATTTGAAAATGGGGCAGAAAAGTTTTAATCAAAAAACTTGAATGCTCCTTAAACAGGACTTTAACTCTTTTTTTGGGGGGGGGGGGGGGTTCTTGGGAGTTCTTGGATGGCCAAACACAATTCTGTTCATTACTTGTTGTGTGACAAATTTGTAATTGAATTGAATATTAAACATTTCAGTCAGATAAAGCAAGAATTGAGATTGAGTGACAACTCTGAACATTCATGACTGACAGCTACTCAGACAAATGTGATACTGAGACAAGTGAATGTTTCCAGTGGAGGTAAATAGAGGAAGTCATTTTTGTATGACTCTCCTGTTATTGTATCTCACTGTGTCTCTTCTGGCACAGTAATACACAGCAGTGTCTTCAGACTGCACATTCTGTCCATTTAGAGTCACTATTTTACTGGAAGAGTCTAAATCGATACTGAACTTGTTCTTTAGTGAATCTTTGTAGTTTGTGCTGTATCCAACACGTGCACTCCCAATCCACTCCAGTCCTTTCCCTGCAGGCTGTCTGATCCAGTTTGTGCGATAGCTGCTAAGAGAATAAGAGACCTGACAGGTAATGGTCAGACGTTGACCTGGCTGCACAGTCACAGAGGCTGGCTGTGTCAACTGTTCACACTTCACACCTGTTGAAAAAAGAAATATTTTGTAATAAATGATCAAGTTGAACTGCGAAAGAAGAACTGTTGACTCTGACAAATCCAGAGAGACTCACATCCAGCTGCCAACAGCAGCAGCAGAGCTACAGAAAACATGGTTGATGTTGAAAGTGACGTGCTGTGAACTCCACTGACAGCCTGATGGGAAGTTTTTATAGCTGAGTAACAAGGAAGCTCACTGAGTTTGCATAGAATCAAACATATGAAGCATCAATGTTGGTCAGACTGGAGCCAATAGAAGAGTCTGTTGACTGTTATTATATCTGCAGATATTTTGAAAATGTCCCTGTTTTTACAGAAATGAAACAACTGTAAATGATTATCACAACTATTCTCACTGTGAATATTACATGAACCATAGATAACTGAAAACATATTCTTTAAAATCAGCATTACAATATTAATGATGATGTGTCATGGAAACAAAAGGAGAAACCACCAAGAATGTTGCTTTCTATAAGCCATGTTTACAGTGTGTTCAGCATGTTTTCAAATCATTAAAACACTTTAAATATGATGTGAGCTGTTTTCCTGAGAGAATGTATTTACTGTCAGCACCTCCTACATCACATTTAAGATTAACTTCAAATGTAAGAACAGCTTGTTGTTATTGCAGCATTTGATCACTAAGTGTTCTTCCTGTATTTGCAGCAAAGTGACAGCAGACAGCATCATGTAAACCAGGGGTGACCACACTTTTTCGCTTGCGAGCTACTTATTAAAATGACCAAATCAAAATGATCTACCGACTATAAAAATAGAAAACATATATTATAAATATACTGAAAATGCTTTATATGTACAATATAAGTTGGTGTACCTTGCATAACTGCATGAACCCATATTGCACAATACAACTCTGTACATTTTCTGTCATCACCTCACTCTGATGACTTGCACTGAATGGAATCAGCCAGGTATGCATAGTCCGGACAGTAGCTGCTTGTAGCCAGCCTAAAGCACGCTTCCAAATGACTCCTCCTCACAGGGAGCAAACAGCTGGACTACAAATATTTATCGAAACGTGGGAGTTAATGTCCAAGAGTCCAACAAGTTTTAGTTTTCGTGAAAAGTCAGTCAGTATTAACAACACAACCACATTTATTCCATTGACACGGAAATCTTATTCTTAGTTCAGACATCTGACACATTAACATACAGGATTTATTAAAGTTAATGAAACAATAATAAATCTTGTTATCAATGCTTTGCTTTGTAACAGACACTTTGAGAAGAGTTGGCAGCACATTAGAATATTTACAACAATAAAAGTAATCTACAGTTTAATTCTGATCAGCAGAATCACTTTTATGAATATTGCTTGATTGTCGTCTTATACGTCACACATTAAACAGGTGTTTTGAACAGATTTTTCTTCATGTTTTGATCAAGTAACACTGATCAACCTGCTTTTCTCTTTTCAAACTAAATTATAACTTATGGTTGATACATTGACATACAGTGAGTGATGCAACATGATGCACATGCATCATGTGTTCATTTGATGTTCAACTGAGAGTTCAAAATCAGAAATGAAAACATTATTCTTCATTTCATTACTTGTGTTCAGCAGACAGACCAGATGAAATGTGTTTCATTGTTAATTGGCCTCATTCAAAGGGACATTATTTGTTTTCAAAGTCCTGACATGCTTCAGTGCTTCTCATACAGAGATCAGTGTAGTTCAGTGTTTGTACAGCTCTGTAGTCTGCTGTGTCACTGTGGCTCTCGTGCACAATAATAAACTGCAGAGTCTTCTTGTTTTAGACTCTTCACCTCTAAGGACACAACATTTCTGGACATGTCTTTGGTGATGGTAAACTGGCCTTGGACACTTTGAGCAAATATTGTGCCAGTTCCACTATCAATGCGTCCGATCCATTCCAGTCCTCTCCCTGTTTTCTGACGAATCCAGTGCAGCCAAGCCAGAGCAACTCCTTCCACTTTACAGGACAGAGTGACTGGTTGTCCAGCTCTGCTGACCATTGGCTCTGAGGAGGTGAGGGACTGACCCTGAGCAGCTGAAAGAGACAGAGTTTAGATGACGAGGAGCCAGCAGACATCCAGAGCTCTTGTTCTCCTCCTCTGCTGACACACTGACACTGACTTCACTCACCTGAAATGAGAGCCAAGAAGAAGAAACTCAGTACAGCTGTCATGGTGGAAACTTGCCTGAGTCTGCAACTGCAAAGGCTTTCATGAAGGATATATACTGTGCAGGCAGAGTGGGCATGGACTGTTTTTCAATTTGTGAATTTGCATTTTATCAGTCAATGATTGGAGATACAGTTACACTAAATCTGAGAATAGGGGGAGCCTTTTTTACATTAAGAATGTGTGATGTGAAGTTAAGAATAACTTTAATAATTCACTATAAAACTGATGGGTCACCTCAGTGAGGAAGAATACTGCAAAGACAGGAAACAATGGGAAAGGTTCAGTCAGGGTTTGAGTATCGTTCATTTAAGATCAATGAAATCAGCAGATATGAGAGTCTCCTCATAGTGAGAGAGAGAAACTTGACACTGACTGACATCTAGTGGTTTTGTAAAGGGAACTGCAATATTATTTCTCGCTCTCAGATTGTGTCCAACTTTAGATACCAAATAATACAAACGTTATTGATTATTCATACCTGGACAATTATTTCAGCAGATTGTTTTGCTGTCTTTGCCTATCATGTGAGTGATTGATCATTACAGTAAGATATTTTATGATCTGTTTAAATGCTTGCTGGGTAATACATTTTAATCAGAAGTCAAAGTCCATTGACTGATTTCTTTTATGCCTTAAAAAGAAGCTAGAAGCCGAAATAAACTAAATGAATAAAACAAATCTCTCTTCATATGTTGGTTGAATAAACAGAAAACACAATTTCATACTGTCTATTTTGTTTATATATGGCAGACCCCCCCACACCTTCCTAGTTCCAAACACTGTTTTGGGGACCTTATTTTCCTCAGCTTGTTTACTTATTTATGGAAAAGATCAATATTTCTGAATTTGTATTATTACCTCATTATTATTGTAAATATTAAAAGTCTGACATAAAATTTCTTCTCCAAAACTACACAGTGCCCCTTTAATGACTTATTCATCAATAGTGTTCATGTTTTCATTATAACATAATAAGACCAAATAAAACTAATTATTTTTCAGGCTCTATCAGCCCAGTAAAGATGAGTTCTGTAGGTTTTTGTACAGCTGCTCAACCAACTCTAGTCACTGTGGCTGTCGAGCACAATAATAAACAGCAGAATCTTCAGTCTTCAGACTGTTCATCTGCAGATACACCTGCTGTCTGCTGTTGTCTCTGGAGATGGTAAACCGGCCTTCGACTGACTCAGAGTAGTAGATATAGCTACTGCCATCACTGTTGTTAGTAGAAACCCACTCCAGTCATTTTCCAGGAGCCTGTCTGATCCAAGCAGTAGCCCAGTGGCTACTAAACCCTGAATATGTGCAGGTCAGTCTGTGGGATTCTCCAGGACTTTTCACTGCTGATTCAGACTCAGTCAGTGTTTGACCCTCAGTACCTACAGACAGTTAAACAGCTCATTAGTTACTGTAATGCAGCCATGTTGTCTTTGTAGCAGGAGGTTTGTCAGAAAAACAATCATTGTTCTTACCTGCCCAGTTGATAGACAGGATGAGAAAAACAACCAAATAATCAGGTGTGATCATTGTAAAAGCCAGTTGTCTCTGTCCAGTCTACAGTGTGTCTGTCAGTGATTCAGTCTCTGTCCTTCACTCTGCAACACATATGTAGAGATGAAGAGATCAGAGTTTTGCATCGACTCCTCCTCACAGAGAAACACACCACATCTCACACACCTCTGGACAAAACAACAATGACATCATCATATCATGTTATAGACTTAGTGTTTTATTGTGATGTTTTTGATAATGAAGAAGTCATCTAACAGTGATGTTTATTCACACACCAGTAAGATGTATTTATTTGTTGGTCCATCCATATACTGGATATATCATGTAAATGTTCAAATATATTCTCACCACCTGCTGTTGTAGAAAAACACATGTTAGATGAAACACTGAGAAACAGGAAGTCACGAACCACAACATCAGCTTTTGTTTTCATATGATGCATGTATGTATGTGTGAGTGTTTAGAGCAGGGGTCAGCAACCTGCGGCTCCGGAGCCGCATGCGGCTCTTTGATCCCTCTGATGCGGCTCAGCTTTTGAAGATAATTAATGAGTATTTAATTAAAATGTATTTTATTTTAGTTTGTTCATTTTCAAAATGTAATTCTATGAAGATTATGGCGATCTTGTAACATCGAAATAAAACGTGTTAAAATATTTTTGTCGCTCTTAATACACGTCACAACCTCCAATGTGCGACACCCGCCATTGTGCGGTTTCTTTAACTTTTCGACCCCAGGTAGGCCAAATATGAAGAATTCAAAGAAAAGAAAAGTGTCTGAAGAAAACAGGACGTTCAATGCTACGTGGGCAGATTCATTTGCTTTCACTGCTGACGAGACTGGTTTACCAGTGTGCTTAATATGTAATGAGAAACTAGCTAACAATAAAAAGTCAAATGTCGCAAGACATTTCCAGAATAAACACGCAGCCTTTGCTCAAAAATATCCGGATGGAGATGAGAGAAAAAAAAGCCGTTTCGGAATTGACGCGGAAGGCTGATCTGAGCAAAAATCACTTCAAGAAGTGGATAAAGTCAGCAAATTCAAGTACATGTGCTAGTTTTGTTGCCGCTCAGGAAATAGTCAGGCACGGGAAGCCGTTCACAGATGGAGAATATATAAAAGAATCTTTCATTAAGATTTCAGAACATCTATTCACGGACTTTAAAAACAAGAGTGAAATTGTGCAGAAAATCAGGGATATGCCCCTCTCTGCAAAGACTGTCAAAGACAGAACCATAAAAATGGCAGAAGACATCACCAGACAGCAAATTAAAGACATCAATTCAGCTGTGGCTTACTCAATTGCCTGTGATGAATCTAAAGACAAAGATGATATTGAACAAATAGCACTGTTCTGCCAGTATGTAAACTCTGCTGGGCCACAGGAAGAAATGATTGAGTTGATACCACTAAAAGGCCAAACACGGGGGGAGGACGTCTGTGAGGCTGTTTTGAATTTTTTAAGAGCCAAAGGAATAAACACCACCCACCTGGTGTCAGTGGCTACAGACGGGGTATGACAGGAGCGCACAAGGGCTTTGTGGCTTTACTGCAGAAGTCGCTGGACAGAAAGTTGCTGACTTTTCACTGCATCCTGCACCAAGAGGCACTGTGTGCTCAAACATTTCCTCCGGAATGCACAGAAGTAATGAATGTTGTCATTCAGATTGTCAATAAAATAATGGCAAAAGGTTTAAATCACCGTCAGTTCCGTTCGTTACTGGACGAGCTGGAAAGCACGTATTCTGTTCTCCTGCTGCACAACAAAGTCCGGTGGCTGTCCAGAGGCGAGGTGCTGAAACGCTTTGCCGCGTGTCTGGAAGAAGTGAAAATCTTCCTGGGCAGCAGAGGGCTCACATTTCCTGAGCTGGAACAGCCAGAGTGGCTGGAAAAGCTACACTTCTTGGTAGACATGACAGCGCACCTGAACACGCTGAACACAGCTCTTCAGGGTAAAGGACGCACAGCCCTGCACATGTTGGAGGAGGTTTTGGCATTCGAGCGCAAGTTGACAGTGCTTGCCAGAGATTTACAGAAAGGTACACTGTCACACTTCCCCAGTTTGAGAGAGTTCAAAGAAGCTCACATGATGAACTTGGAGTATTTACATTCTGCAGTCATCGCAATGCAAACATCGTTTGGGAAACGATTCAGTGAGTTCAGAGAGGAAAAAAACACATTATCCTTCCCTGTCACTCCCCTAAGCCTCGATCCATCCCCGTTGAATATGACAGCATTTCTAGGTGTGAGTCCACCTGATCTTGAAATGGAACTGGCTGACATAGCCGACAAAGACATGTGGGTGTCCAAGCTCAAGCGCTTGACAGCGGACCTTGAAGATGTTTCACGTCAGAAGGCCGTTCTTGCTCAGAATCACAAATGGCGTGATATTGAAAACCTCCCCAAGCCGGACAAACTTGTGTTCGAAACTTGGAATGCTATCCCCGACATATGTGAACATGAAAAAGTATGCACTTGGAGTCCTGTCAATCTTTGGATCCACATATGTATGTGAGCAGGTGTTCTCCAACATGAACTTTATTAAAAACAAACATCGCACACACCTCACAGATGACAGCTTACAATCCTGTGTGAAGATGAAGGTGACGCCATACAGCCCCGATGTGCAGACGCTGTGCGCTGAGGTTCAGGAGCAGAAATCACATTGACCAAGTATGATGAATATTTTAATTGCCTATTGTTTGCATATATTCATATTTTTTCATTGTTCAGTGAAATAGACATTTTATTATTCAGGTTGACAGCTGACTGCACAGCGCCAGTAAAAGGATGATGGCACACAGAGAGAGGACAGCATTTTTGGTTTGCTGCCAGTGGATAATTTAAGTTCGGCGTTTTTTTTTCATTACTACAAGAAGGACTCAAATAGACATTGAGTATTTTACTTAACCTTCAACCCAATGTCTTTTTTTCGGAGTTAAAAATGTTTTGTTGCATGCAGAAATGTTATTTCATTTTCTCTGCAGTTGTTCATTGATTTCATAAATGTAACACATTATAGTTTGTTTATACATAGCACAAAGGCAAAAAAAACCTGTTATATGCAGTGTTATTTCATTTTAAATTTCAAAAGGGTTTTGTGGCTCCCAGTGTTTTCTTTACTGTGTGAAACGGGTCCAAATGGCTCTTTGAGTGGTAAAGGTTGCCGACCCCTGGTTTAGAGTCACTGTCATACTCTCCTTAGTTAGTGTCATCTGACTTCATATGTTCTGCTGCCACCTGTAGGTCTTTGGAAACAAATGTTCTGTGGAGTTTTTGTAAAGCTTCTCTGCTTCCTTTAACCAGTGTGTGTGCGTTTGGCACAGTAATACACAGCAGAGTCCTCTGGCTTTAAGTTGGACAGTCTCAGATACACCATGCTGTTGCTGTTATCTTTCTGCACATCCTCGCACACTGCTGGCATAAGTGTTTCTACTTGCATCAGTGAAGCCTTCCCCAAACCATTCCAGTCCTTTTCCTGCAGGTTGTCTGATCCAGTGCATAGTGCAGCAGCTGAATGTGAAGCCAGATCCCCTGCAGGACAGACTGAGAGTCTCCCCAGGCTTTTTCACTACTGAACTGGAAGGAATGGACTCCATACTCTGACCTGTACAACCTGATGAGATGAAAGAAGAGAGGAGCCACAGAAGAAAGTGAGACAGTCATCTGGGAAGTTTTCTGCTATCACTGACTGACCATCAGTCCATATTGTGTGATAAAAGATAAAACAGCAAGAAGCAGGAGAACTCACAGGGCAGAGAGAGAGCAACCAGCAGAAGAGTGAGTGTGTTCATCATCCTGAGGCTGGAGATGTGACCTCTGATGCTCCACACAAAGTACAAGAGCAGTCAGCAGGACAGAAGTACACTGCACAGACTGAAGATTTGCATCAGGACATCATGAAGAGGGAGTGGCTCATCTACACACACTTTGTTAGTTTCATTTAATTGTGACGTTAATTAATTAATGACAAAAACACATCCAGAGACAGAACCACTCATTTATGTATTTACCTCCCTAATATGACATTTTATTTATTTGTCAATCTTTCCATGTATTCAGTCATTTGTGAAGCACGGCTCAATGATTTTATGTAAAATTCTTGCTTAGCACAGCTACAGAGAACATGGTTGATGAGGTCGATTGACGCGCCGGCGCGTCAAAATCACTTGACTAATTTAAGATGACGTAGCAGCGAGACGGAGCCTCTGTGAGTCTCTGTTCTGACTCTATATGTTAGAGCAACCTTCAAACTGTATGCCAGTTTTTAAATCGTGTTGACAGGCCAAGTAAAACCGGATTTACGATGTATCATGTACGCCACACTTTTTCGCTAACGTTGCCGTCACGTTTGCTGCGCGTTTGGTTGGAAGAGACGGTAAAGAGATAGGGCTTTCCTCACGAACGTGTCCGCAAGCAGGAAGTGCAAGCAAAAAAAACACTTTCCTATTGGTGGAAAAAGGCACCACACCAGCCAATCACAAAATTACATGGCAAACCACGTGATTTGGTTGCTGAGGGTGGGGGGGGGAGGATTTGGAAGGGACGGAGTGAAAGCGAAAAGCAGCAGTGCCAGTCACAGAGGCAGCGACAGAGATCGCGAGTTTTGAGAGTTGGCAGATTTGTGACATTTAGCGTGTTTGGAGTGCATAGTTAGTGTGTTATGTAGTGTGTAGTGGAGTCCTTTTTTTGTTTAATGAGTCAAAACAACAAGGAGAGTGCCGAATGTGGAGCAGGCAGTGCAGCTTTTCATTGAGCTGGAGGAGCTCAGGCAGACCTGAGCCTGAGGCGTTGCCTGCATTTAAATGTAAATAGTTACATATAACTTTGTACATTTCTAAAACTTATGCACAAATTTAGCAAACAACAATTTATATTTGCATTATAAGTAATACACATGGTTCGTTGAGCATATTTGTGGTTTTCACAGTAAAAAAAATAACTTTTTCCTACTCGGATTTTATGGTTTTTTGAGATTTTAGGTCCATTGTATTAATACAGTATGGCAAAATGAAAACATAACTGTACAGTCACACATGTGAGGTTGTGGTGAAAATAATGACACCAAACAAGGCAAGGTAAATTGTTTTTAAGGTGAAATATAATGGTAAAATCAAAAACAGTCAAAAACGGCCAATTAAAGCTGTTGAAGCTCTTCTGTCCTCTCACTGACACAGTCGTCACTTCCTTTTAATATCATTCAACTGTATATATTTTAGGAGGAGAAAATGTTATATTATAGGAACATAACATAAACATCTATTTCATTGAGTGTAGAGCAATACTGAGGAGACCAAAGTGCCAAACTTCATGAAAAAAAAAAGTTTCATGTGTATTTTATCAGAATAAGTTCTAGGGTTCCTCACTAGAATGATGTGGGCAGCCAAGAAAACACAATAGGGCCTAAACAGACCAGAGTTTCAGGCTGGCGATCTAATCTGAGCTTCTCAGTGACAGATTCAGAATGCAAGAAAGTATGAGATGAAGGGTGAGAGAACGTGGGTGTCATTTCCAACCTCTTTTAAACTTTCACAAAAGGGCGTTGTCACACCATGATTGGCTGGGATGGAAATGCCCCAAACTGCTTCCACTCCTCAATCAGGAGTCAGGCCCCCACCCTGCTCACAGGGGGTCAGAATTCTCTGCAATTAGTCCAGAGGGTCTGGGAAGAGTTCGGGGAGGCCATGGAGGAGGACTACCGGTCGGCCTCGAAGAAATTCTGGCAAACCATCCGGCGCCTCAGGAGGGAGAAGCAGTCCTCCACCAACACTGTTTACAGTGGGGGTGGGGAGCTGTTGACCTCGACTGGGGACATCGTTGGGCGGTGGAAGGAATACTTCGAGGATCTCCTCAATCCCACTGACACGCCTTCCATAGAGGAAGCAGAGGCTGGGGACTCAGAGGTTGACCCATCCATCACCCAAGCCGAAGTCACTGAAGTAGTCCGGAATCTCCTCAGTGGCAAAGCACCGGGGGATCCGCCCTGAGTACCTCAAGTCTCTGGATGTTGTGGGGCTGTCTTGGTTGACACGTCTCTGCAGCATCGCGTGGCAGTCGGGGACAGTGCCTCTGGACTGGCAGACCGGGGTGGTGGTCCCCCTATTTAAAAAGGGGGACCGGAGGGTGTGTTCCAACTATCGGGGGATCACACTCCTCAGCCTCCCTGGGAAAGTCTATTCAAGGGTACTGGAGAGGAGAATTCGGCCGATAGTCGAACCTCGGATTCAGGAGGAACAATGCGGTTTTCGTCCTGGCCGTGGAACACTGGACCAGCTTTATACCCTCCGCAGGGTGCTCGAGGGTTCATGGGAGTTTGCCCAACCAGTCCACATGTGTTTTGTGGACTTGGAGAAGGCATTCGACCGTGTCCCTCGTGGCATTCTGTGGGAGGTGCTCCGGGAGTACGGGGTTGGAGGCCCTCTGTTAAGGGCTGTACGGTCCCTGTACGACTGGAGCAGGAGCTTGGTTCGCATTGCCGGCAGTAAGTCAGACCTGTTCCCAGTGCATGTTGGACTCCGGCAGGGCTGCCCTTTGTCACCGGTTCTGTTCATTATTTTTATGGACAGAATTTCTAGGCGCAGCCACGGGCCGGAGGGGATCTGGTTCGGGAGCCACTGGATCTCATCTCTGCTTTTCGCGAATGATGTGGTCTTGTTGGCTCCTTCGAGCCAGGACCTCCAGCATGTCCTGGGGCGGTTTGCAGCCGAGTGTGAAGCGGCTGGGATGAGAATCAGCACCTCCAAATCTGAGGCCATGGTTCTCGACCGGAAAAAGGTGGCTTGCTCCCTCCAGGTGGGAGGAGAGTTCCTGCCTCAAGTGGAGGAGTTTAAGTATCTCGGGGTCTTGTTCACGAGTGAGGGAAGGATGGAGCGTGAGATTGACAGGCGGATCGGTGCAGCGGCCGCAGTAATGCGGTTGTTGTATCGGTCTGTCGTGGTGAAGAGAGAGCTGAGCCGAAAGGCGAAGCTCTCGATTTACCAGTCAATCTACGTTCCGACCCTCACCTATGGCCATGAACTTTGGGTCATGACCGAAAGAATAAGATCCCGGATACAAGCGGCCGAAATGAGTTTCCTCCGCAGGGTGGCAGGGCGCTCCCTTAGAGATAGGGTGAAGAGCTCTGTCACCCGGGAGGAGCTCGGAGTAGAGCCGCTGCTCCTCCACATCGAGAGGAGCCAGCTGAGGTGGCTCGAGCATCTGTTTCGGATGCCCCCGGGACGCCTCCCTCAGGTGTTCCTGGCATGTCCTGCCGGGAGGAGACCCCGAGGAAGACCCAGGACACGCTGGTGTGACTATGTCACCCAGCTGGCCTGGGAACGCCTTGGGATCCTCCCGGAAGAGCTGGAGGCAGTGTCCGGGGAGAGGGAAGTCTGGGTGTCCCTGCTCAGGCAGCTGCCCCCGCGACCCGGCCCCGGATAAGCGGACGAAAATGGATGGATGGATGGATAGTCCAGAGGGATTCTGGAAAATCAGGCAAAAACAGGAAAGATAGCAAATCTTAAACAATAAGACTGCTACAAATAAACTGAACTAAACCTACAAACCTATTTTTCTTATATAAATATTTGAAATTTTAATCTGGACTGAGTTTTTCTGGTTATCTGACTGGAATCTGTCCAAAACAAACAAAAGGTAAATGTTGTTCATGTTTATAAATCAATGGACAAACAGCAATGACAAAAATGGGTTATACTGTAAAACCTGATGTAAAACAATACAAGAACATAAAACTCGATTCAATAAAAGATCCTTTTCATGACTTTTAGTGTGACTAAATTTAACATCTTACATTTACGTTCATCTTGAATTGAGGAAATTCAAGTTTCTCTTTGTTTCTTCTACACTGAGATCTTAGATCAACCATCAACATTTTCACCTCTTCTCCTGTCTGCCAGAAACAAAAAATTGCCTTGACAATTCAGTGAATTGAATGAAGATTCATGTATATAAACTCCTCACACACCCCCATCTATATTAATGTTTGCATTTAACAATGTGCGTGTGCTTGAGTCACATGGTCTCTGGGTATTTGTGCAGGTCTGTTGGTGGTTTGTATCACTGTGGGCCGACGTACACAGTAATAAACAGCTGTGTCCTCAGGCTGCAGATTCTGTCCTGTTAGAGTCACTGTTCTAGCAGAAGTGTCTCTGCTGTAGCTGAACTTGTTCTTCAGAGCATTATTTTGACGAAGGCCACTTGTTCCCCACTGATGAGAAATCCAGTCCATTGGTTTTCCTTCACACTGTCTGATCCAACCTGTTGCATAGCTGTCATCAGTCAAAGAATAACCAGAGACCTGACAGGTGATGGTCAAAGACTGTCCAGGCTGCACAACGTTTGAGTCTGGCTGGATGAGATCAATACTGTTCACACCTGTGGAAACACAAATCAACATTATCTCCATCTTCCATCTGACTATTCAGTGTTTCTAATGTGTTTATTAGTGTGAATCCACTGAAAGCTCCTCACAGGATCCAGCAGCCAGCAGCAGAGCTACAGAGAACATGGTTGATGTTGAAGCTGAACTGATGTGAGCTCTTCTGTCCTCTCACCGACACAAACTTCACGTCCTTATGAGGCGAAACACACAAGGAGGCTAATTTACATACTGATGACAGTACATCAGCTGACTCAAGTATATTTAAATGAATCAAAATAAAAACTAAATATTCAGGCATTTCTCTTCACAAGAGTGGATGGAACTTAAATCAATGCCAAACACATGTTGGATTGTTATGAACACACTGTGTTTCATTTGTAGGCTCCATGAAGTTGGCTGAAAGCTCCTGATTAACTGTTTAAAGCAGCTTTTTTAAATGTTATGTAATTGAGAAAAAATAACTTTCAGCGTTTTCATGTGTGAACTGATTTTTTTTCATTGCTTGTCTTTATTATGTATGAAAATGTATAAAAGTGTTATTTATTTTTAACTGTGTACAATAATGAATCACACCTTATGAAGTCCAATTATTTAAGTTGTTGCTATCAAATCGAATTAAGGTCCTTTTACTAAAATCTGTGGACTCTTCCTCTCTTTGCTGTACCAGTGAACAGGTGTTGAAATCATTAGTGGTCTGAGGGCTCCTCCTCTGGTGGCTTCATGTTACAAGTGTTCAGGCACTGAGGGGTTTTTGTTCAGGTCTACTGATGGTTTGTGTTATTGTGGCTCTCTGGCACAGTAATACACAGCAGTGTCTTCAGACTGCACATTCTGTCCATTTAGAGTCACTGTGTTGCTGGAAGAGTCTGTGCTGATACTGAACTTGTTCTTTAGTGAATCTTTGTAGTATGTGCTGTGTCCAACATGTGCACTTCCAATCCACCCCAGTCCTTTCCCTGCAGGCTGTCTGATCCAGTGTGTGCGATAGCTGCTAACAGAATAAAAGACCTGACAGGTGATGGTCAGACATTGACCTGGCTGCACAGTCAGAGGCTGGCTGTGTCAACTGTTCACACTTCACACCTGTTAAAAAAACAAAATGTTTTGTAAGAAATGATCAAGTTAAACTGCAAAAGAAGAAGTGTTGACTTTGACAAATCCAGAGAGACTCACATCCAGCTGCCAACAGCAGCAGCAGAGCTACAGAAAACATGGTTGATGTTGAAAGTGACGTGCTGTGAACTCCACTGACAGCCTGATGGGAAGTTTTTATAGCTGAGTAACAAGGAAGCTCACTGAGTTTGCATAGAATCAAACATATGAAGCATCAATGTTGGTCTGACTGGAGCCAATAGAAGAGTCTGTTGACTGTTATTATATCTGCAGAGTGAAAACATGCCTGGAAATCACCTCTGCTTTACACATGATATTTTCATTTCATTACACACTCAATTGTAACATGCTCCTCCTCTGCTGACACACTGACATTGACTTCACTCACCGGGAATGAGAGCCAAGAAGAAGACACTACAACTTGGCTGAGTCTGCAACTGCAAAGGATATATGAAGGATATACACCGATCAGCCACAACATTAAAACCACTGACAGGTCACGAGAATAACATTGATCATCTCATTACAATGCGATGTTCTGCTGGGAAACCTTGGCTGCTTGCATTCATGTGAATGCCACTTGTGTCAAGCACCACCCGTCCAAACACTGTTGTGGACCAAGTACAGCCCCTCATCTCAACAACACTACCCGATGGCAGTGGCCCCCCAGCAGGACAATGTGCCCTGACACACCGCAAACACTGCTCAGGAACAGCTTGAGGAACACAATGAAGGGTCCAAGGCAGGGTTTCCCCTACATGTAATTGACTGCGGCGCACCGCCACGGCAAATTGAAAGCCGCCACACCTTAAAAATTCAGGCATAAATAAATCCAGTGTTAGAGAAAGGAAATATTTTACCGTCGTCTTCCACCGCAGTCTTTGACATTAACTAGCATGTTGGATATTTAGCTTGATAGTTAGCTAGAGGATTAAAATGGTCACTTAGAGCAGAGTCCTGCACGGGTCACCGCATCCGACCCGTTTCCGACAATAGCACAAATTACATTCCGCTATAAATTGATACCGACGCCCGAGGAAAATTGTAAAAAGTAAGCCAGCGTGGGGAATGGGAGTTCAGGGAGGGCGCAAGCACGCGTGAATGAGCTCATATGAAATATAAATGCTTATCATTTGTGTCGCTGATAATGACGCCTTG
The DNA here is from genome assembly GCF_900880675.1 of Sparus aurata. Classification (NCBI taxonomy): domain Eukaryota; kingdom Metazoa; phylum Chordata; class Actinopteri; order Spariformes; family Sparidae; genus Sparus; species Sparus aurata. Next base: position 13,173,533 of record NC_044209.1, on the reverse strand, counting down.
AAAATGTAAAAGCAATTGTAAAACCCGACCCGTCTATCCAGGCATCTGACCCGATCTGCATCTGTGTCCGACACAGTAAATTATTTTTCACCCGTGCAGGACTCTGACTTAGATAACTCCTCTCTTGAAACAAACAATAAAAATAGTATTTCTTTACAATATTAGATGAATCTTCATTCCAAGCCCATGGAGGGGAGTTCATGATGGCCGTGTGCCCCCCCCAGTGCCACAGTCTCAGAAAATTCTGGGGGAAACACTGCAAGGTGTTGACCGGACCTCCAAATTCCCAAGATCTCAATCTGATTGAGCATCTGTAAGATGTGCGGGAGCAGGTCTGATCCATGGAGGCCACACCCCCCAACATACAGGACCCAGAGGATCCACTATAAAACGCCCTGGTGCCAGACATCGCGGGACACCCTTAGAGGTCTTAAGTCCATGTCTTGACAGGTCAGAGCTGTTTTGGCTGCACAAGGGGAACCTTGACAATATTAGGCAGGTGGTCATAATGTTATGCCTGATTGGTGTAAACAGTTTTTAAACTTTAAACACTAAATCTGAGAAGAGGGGGAGCTTTGTTGAGAGTTAGAATGTGTGGTGTGAAGTCAAAAAGAGCATTAATACAGTACAAGCTGAACTGTCAGTCTCATGCTCTCATTATAAAACTGATAGGTCACCTCATAGTGACAGAGAGAGAGAAACTACTTGACACTGACTGACATCGTATGGTTTTGTAAAAGGAACAAACATTTTTATTCACTCTCATGTTGTGACCGATTTTAGAAACCAAATAATACAAACATTATTGTGGATCCATTTATTCTATTCACACAATGATTTCAGCAGATTGTTTTGCTGTCATTGCTTGCTATGTGAGTCACTGATCATTATATTAAATATTATATTTAATGATTTGTTTAAAGGTTTAAGGTGCACTTTGTAATTTTGGGCTATACATTTTAATCAGAAGTGAAAGATCATTGACTGATTTTTTGAATGCTTAAACAAGAAGCTAGAAGCCTAAACAAACTAAATACATAAAAAAAAAAAAAAAAAACTCTATTAATTTTATCGGCTGAATAAACAGAAAACACGATTTCATACTGTCTATTTTGTTTATATGTTGCGGACCCCGCCACCTTCCTAGTTTCAAACACTGTTCTGGGGACCTTATTTTCCTCTGAGAACAGCTTGTTTATTTATTTATGTAAAATATCATTTCTACTCCAAAACTACACAGTGCCCCTTTATTGACTTATTCATCAATAGTGTTCATGATTTAATTATAAACAAAGTAAGAATAAAGAAATTCAGGCTCTTTCAGTCCAATATAGATGAGCGCTGTAGGTTTTTGTACAGCTGCTCAACCAACTGTGTCACTGTGTGGCTGTCGAGCACAATAATAAACAGCAGAATCTTCAGTCTTCAGACTGTTCATCTGCAGATACACCTGCTGTCTGCTGTTGTCTCTGGAGATGGTAAGCCGGCCTTTGACTGACTCAGAGTAGTATTTATTGTCGTTATCAAATTCAACCCAGGCAATCCATTCCAATCCTTTTCCAGGAGCCTGTCTGACCCAGTTCATATGATAGCTGCTGAATGTGAATCCAGAGGCTGTACAGGTCAATCTGTGAGATTCTCCAGGCCTTTTAACCACTGGTTCAGATTCTGTCAGAGTCTGACCATCAACACCTGTCAAGGCACAAAAGATACACATTTAATGAGTTATGTTCCCAACAACGATGAAAATATTTGAAATGAAAATCAGTGTAGATGTTCACCTGCCCAGCAGACAGTTAACAGAGGCAGTCCTGTCCTATAGTCCATCATGTTAAACTGTGTGTCCACTGTTCTCTGTCATCCTCTCTGCAGTCACATAAGTAGAGGAGGAAGACATCTGAGTTTTGCATCGACTCCTCCTCACAGGGAGGAAACAGATTTGACTCATATATCAGTTACTGTTTGGTGAAACTGTAGAATGGATGTCTATTGATGTCCGTAACAGGTTCAGTATCTGAACCTCTGACTCTTTTTGTTTGTCTGTGAACGTGCAAGAAAAGCTTCTTGCCAGAACAACTTTTGGAGGTCTACAGACATCTGACACAGGTTCAACATCTGAATTACCTTCATTGTAAAATACGTTTTTCAACAAATTGTCATGTAAAATACTTGGAAACAGAGAACGAATGTGTAAACAGTAGTTTTGAATTATGGCTTTTTGATATAAAGTAAATTGAAAATTATATTCATAATAAGGGGCAGACTTTTGGGGAAAGTTCCAGAAATGTTCAAAGGTTGGGTCATTGTGTAAAACATCATCAAATAGAAAGCGATCATGTGGCTCAGTAAATCACAAGCAAGCATGCAGCATTCACTGTTATTCGTTTTATCGAATACAACATTTTGGTCTTCTAATCATTGAACAGTAGCCGAACTGGTGGAGGTTTGATGACCAAAACATGGAATTCCACAAAGCTAAAATTACACACAATTGTCCTCAGTTAAACATTGAGGACTTTTGAATTCAGTCATTACTATTAATGGATCATTGAATGCTGAGTGGCTCATAGCTCGTCCGTATACAGAGTCCCACCAGTTGTACCTTACCAGACAGCTATTTATTTTTGACTTTCTCGTTGTAGAAAAATGTTTTGTCCCATTTGTCTGGTGATTGCCAGAAGGACACAGTGAATTCTCTATTAACTAAACTAAAGAACCCATTTTCTTATATATATGCTTGAAATCTTTATCTGGACTGAAGTTTGCTGATTATCTGACTGGAATCTGTTCATGTTTATGAATGAAAGGACAAAGAACAATGACAGAAATGGCTGATATAAAACAATACAACAAAAACATAAAACTTGATTCAGTAAAAGATACTGCTGCTTTTACTCTCTTCTTTCATCATGAAATTAGTTTATCTTATATGCATTAAAAACTTAAGAGCACATATTTGGAATGTAAATTACAGGTTAGACAAGTTATAAGATATTTTTATTATTATTTTATTATAACATCTGTAAAATGAGGCAGAACATTTTTATTTAAAAAACTTTCATGCTCCTTAAACAGGACTTTTACTCTTCTAACATGCAGTATGTATTTTGAAAGTTGTAAAAAGTTTTCATATCAGAAGTTTCTTGGGAGATCTTGGGTGGTTAAACACAACTTTTTTTCATAACTTTTTGTGTGACAAATTTGGGATTGAAGTGTAACGTTTCAGTTTAGATAAAATAAGAATTCAATATTGAGTCACAACTCTGAACTTTAATGACTGACAGTTACTCACAAAAAAAGTGATACTAAGAGAACTGAATGTTTCCAGTGGTGGTTTTTAGAGGAAGTAGTTTTTGTATGACTCTCCTGTTATTGTATCTCACTGTGTCTCTTCTGGCACAGTAATACACAGCAGTGTCCTCAGACTGCACATTCTGTCCATTTAGAGTCACTGTGTTACTGGAAGAGTCTAAATTGACACTGAATTTGTTCTTTAGTGAATCTTTGACGCTAGTGTCATAACTCATCCACTCCAGTCCTTTCCCTGCAGGCTGTCTGATCCAAGCTGTGTAGTAGCTGCTAACAGAATAAGAGACCTGACAGGTGATGGTCAGACGTTGACCTGGCTGCACAGTCACAGAGGCTGGCTGTGTCAACTGTTCACACTTCACACCTGTTAAAAAAACAAAATGTTTTGTAATAAATGATCAAGTTAAAGTGCAAAAGAAGAACTGTTGACTTTGACAAATCCAGAGAGACTCACATCCAGCTGCCAACAGCAGCAGCAGAGCTACAGAAAACATGGTTGATGTTGAAAGTGACGTGCTGTGAACTCCACTGACAGCCTGATGGGAAGTTTTTATAGCTGAGTAACAAGGAAGCTCACTGAGTTTGCATAGAATCAAACATATGAAGCATCAATGTTGGTCTGACTGGAGCCAATAGAAGAGTCTGTTGACTGTTATTATATCTGCAGAGTGAAAACATGCCTGGAAATCACCTCTGCTTTACACATGATATTTTCATGTCATTACACACTCAACTTACAGAAATGAAACAACTGTAAATGATTATCACAACTATTCTTACTGTGATTATTACATGAACCATCGATAATGGAAAACATATTCTTTAAAATCAGCATTACAATATTAATGATGATGTGTCATGGAAACAAAAGGAGAAACCACCAAGAATGTTGCTCTCTATAAGCCATGTTTACAGTGTGTTCAGCATGTTTTCAAATCATTAAAACACTTTAAATATGATGTGAGCTGTTTTCCTGAGAGAATGTATTTACTGTCAGCACCTCCTACATCACATTTAAGATTAACTTCAAATGTAAGAACAGCTTGTTGTTATTGCAGCATTTGATCACTTAGTGTTCTTCCTGTATTTGCAGCAAAGTGACAGCAGACAGCATCATGTAAACAGTATGAAAACTTCTGTCTGATGCTGCTGGTTGGCATGAAAGGTTTTTAATCATTTCAGTGTCAGCAGATGTTTGAAGACATACAGAGAAACTTGGAGCCTTGAGAGGAAAACAGCTGCTCAGGAACTGAAACCTGTGAGACAAAATGCAAAAACTACATTTGAGTGTTGAGAGTCAGTCAGTTAATATTAATGAGAACACAGAGTCTCATTTAAGTAACAGAGGAGAGACAAACTTGTCACTGACTGCCCTCTAGTGATTTTATAAAATAAACTAACATTATTTTTCACATTTATGTAACCTAGTGAAATTAGAATAACAGAGGACACAAACTATTTATGGGATCTTTATTTCTCTGAAGAATCTTTAAAAGGGAGAGATTAATGTCTTACCCTTCAAAAATCATATGATTTAATTTATCTTGGTTTATAATATCCCTGACTGAAATGCATTAACCTTTTGAATAAAGTGAGCAAAATCCTCAGCTGACTCAAGCTGTATCTAATGCAGTAATTCAGCTCAGTGTATTAATGAGAATACATCTGAATAAAGAACACATGAACCCTAAATTACTTGACTGAAAGTGGCTACATTTATTTCAATGACTTCAATTTAGCGACATTATTGCCTCTTAATTTGTAGTTAACTTTTATTTCAGTGAGCGCATTGTTGTGCTGTCTTTGGGCCAAATAATTTTTATTTTCTTTTGTTTCATTTAATGTTTACTATCAATATTTCTCAGGAAAAGATTTAAAATTATAATATATGAAATGTATGATGAAAAATACTTCATGCTTGGCTCCTTCAGTCCAGTAAAGATGAGTTCTGTAGGTTTTTGTACAGCTGCTCAACAACTCCAGTCACTGTGGCTGTCGAGCACAATAATAAACAGCAGAATCTTCAGTCTTCAGACTGTTCATCTGCAGATACACCTGCTGTCTGCTGTTGTCTCTGGAGATGGTAAACCGGCCTTTGACTGTCTCTGAGTAGTAAGTGCTCGTAGATTGTATATAAGCAATCCACTCCAATCCTTTTCCAGGAGCCTGTCTGATTCAGGCCATATAGTAGCTGCTGAATGTGAATCCAGAGGCTGTACAGGTCAATCTGTGAGATTCTCCAGGCCTTTTAACCACTGGTTCAGATTCTGTCAGAGTCTGACCATCAACACCTGCTAAAATTAAGATCAGTGTAGATGTTCACCTGCCCAGCAGACAGTTAACAGCAGCAGTCCTGCCCTATAGTCCATCATGTTAAACTGTGTGTCCACTGTTCTCTGTCATCCTCTCTGCAGTCAGATAAGTAGAGGAGGAAGACATCTGAGTTTTGCATTGACTCCTCCTCACAGGGAGGAAACAGCTGGACTGGAGATATTTATCAAAACTTGTGAATTAATGTTCAAGAGTCTTACATATTTTAGTTTCGTGAAATGTCGTCAACACAACCACATTTATTCCATGAACACAGGAATGTAGCTCAGACATCTGACACAAACATACAGGTTTTATTCAAGTTAATGAAACAATAATTAATCTTCTTGTCAATACTTTGTTTCTAATCAGTCATTTTGAGAACAGTTGGCAGCACATTAAAATATTTACAACAATATAAGTTATCTACAGTTTAATTCGGATCAGCAGTATCACTTTTATGAATATTGCTTGATTGTCGTCTTTTACCATCAGACAATCAACAGGTGTTTTATAGATTTTCGAGTGTGTTTTAATCAAGACATGCAGACAAAATCTTTTTAAACCAGTTTTTCTCTTTTCAAACTAAATTCAAATAATTTATGGTTGATACATTGACATACAGTGAGTGATGTAACATGATGCACATGCATCATTTGTTCATTTGATGTTCAATTCAGAGTCCAAATCAGAAAATGAAAACATTATTCTTTATTTCATTACTTGTTATCAGCAGACAGACCAGATGAAATGTGTTTCATTGTTAACTGGCCTCATTCAAAGGAACATTATTTGTTTTCAAAGTCCTGACATGCTTCAGTGCTTCTCATACAGAGATCAGTGTAGTTCAGTTTTTGTACAGCTCTGTAGTCTGCTGTGTCACTGTGGCTCTCGTGCACAATAATAAACTGCAGAGTCTTCTTGTTTTAGACTCTTCACCTCTAAGGACACAACATTTCTGGACGTGTCTTTGGTGATGGTAAACTGGCCTTGGACACTTTGGGCAAATATTGTGCCAGTTCCACTATCAATGCGTCCGATCCATTCCAGTCCTCTCCCTGGTTTCTGACGAATCCAGTGCAGCCAAGTCAGAGCAAGTCCTTCCACTTTACAGGACAGAGTGACTGGTTGTCCAGCTCTGCTGACCACTGGCTCTGAGGAGGTGAGGGACTGACCCTGAGCAGCTGAAAGAGACAGAGTTTAGATGACGAGGAGCCAGCAGACATCCAGAGCTCTTGTTCTCCTCCTCTGCTGACACACTGACACTGACTTCACTCACCTGAAATGAGAGCCAAGAAGAAGAAACTCAGTACAGCTGTCATGGTGGAAACTTGCCTGAGTCAACTGCAAAGGCTTTCATGAAGGATATATACTGTGCAGGCAGAGTGGGCGGGGACTGTTTTTCAATTTGTGAATTTGCATTTTGTCAGTCAGAGATTTATCAGTCAATGATTAGAGATACAATTACACTAAATCTGAGAATAGGGGGAGCCTTTTTTACATTAAGAATGTGTGATGTGAAGTTAAGAATAACTTTAATAATTCAGTATAAAACTGATGGGTCACCTCAGTGAGGAAGAATACTGCAAAGACAGGAAACAAAGGGAAAGGTTCAGTCAGTGTTTGAGTATCGTTCATTTAAGATCAATGAAATCAGCAGATATGAGAGGCTCCTCATAGTGACAGAGAGAAACTTGACACTGACTGACATCTAGTGGTTTTGTAAAGGGAACTGCGACATTATTTCTCGCTCTCAGATTGTGTCCAACTTTAGATACCAAATAATACAAACGTTATTGATTATTCATACCTTGACAATTATTTCAGCAGATTGTTTTGCTGTCCATTCCTATCATGTGAGTGATTGATCATTACAGTAAGATATTTTATGATCTGTTTAAATGCTTGCTGGTTCAAGATGCACTTTGTAATTTTGGGTAATACATTTTAATCAGAAGTCAAAGTCCATTGACTGATTTCTTTTAAGCCTTAAGAAGAAGCTAGAAGCCGAAATAAACTAAATAAATATAAAAAAAACCTCTCTTCATATGTTGGTTGAATAAACAGAAAACACAATTTCATACTGTCTATTTTGTTTATATATGGCAGACCCCCCCCACACCTTACTAGTTCCAAACAGTGTTCTGGGGACCTTATTTTCCTCAGCTTGTTTATTTATTTATGGAAAAGATCAATATTTCTGAATTTGTATTATTACCTCATTGATATTGTAAATATTAAAAGTCTGACATTAAATTTCTTCTCCAAAACTACACAGTGCCCCTTTAATGACTTATTCATCAATAGTGTTCATGATTTCATTATAAACATAATAAGACCAAATAAAACTAATTATTTTTCAGGCTCTATCAGTCCAGTAAAGATGAGTTATGTAGGTTTTTGTACAGCTGCTTAACCAACTCTAGTCACTGTGAGTCTCGAGCACAATAATAAACAGCAGAATCTTCAGTCTTCAGACTGTTCATCTGCAGATACACCTGCTGTCTACTGTTGTCTCTGGAGATGGTAAACCGGCCTTTGGCTGACTCAGAGTAGTCAGTGCCGCCACTACCAGTATAGATCCGAGCAAGCCATTCCAGTCCTTTTCCAGGAGCCTGTCTGATCCAGTTCATGTATTGGCTGCTGAATGTGAATCCAGAGGCTGTACAGGTCAATCTGTGAGATTCTCCAGGCCTTTTAACCACTGGTTCAGATTCTGTCAGAGTCTGACCATCAACACCTGTCAAGGCAAAACAGTTACACATATAATGAGTTACGTTCCCAATGACAATGAAAATAGGTGAAATGAAAATCAGTGTAGATGTTCACCTGCCCAGCAGACAGTTAACAGCAGCAGTCCTGTCCTATAGTCCATCATGTTAAACTGTGTGTCCACTGATCTCTGTCATCTTCTCTGCAGTCAGATAAGTAGAGGAGGAAGACATCTGAGTTTTGCATTGACTCCTCCTCACAGGGAGGAACCGTATTTGACTCATATATCAGTTACTGTTTGATGAAACTGTAGAATGAATGTCTATTGATGTCCGTAACAGGTTCAGTATCTGAACCTCTGACTCGTTTTGTTTGTCTGTGAATGTGCAAGAAAAGCTTCTTGCCAGAGCTGTTGGAGGTCTACAGACATCTGACCCAGGTTCAACATCGGAATTACCTTAATTGTAAAAGCTTTTCAACAAATTATCATGTAAAATACTTGTAAATAGAGAACAGTAGCTTTGAATTATGGCTATTTGATATAAAGTTATTACAAAATGATATTCATAATAAGGGGCAGACTTTTGGGGAAAGTTCCAGAAATGTTCAAAGGTCTGGTCCATTTGTAAAACATCATTAAATAGAAAGTGATCATGTGGCTCAGTAAATCACAAGCAAGCATGTGGCCTTCACTATTATTAGTATTACTGAATACAACATTTTGGTCTTCTAATCACTGAACAGTAGCTGAACTGATGGAGGTTTGATGACCAAAACATGGAATTCCACAAAGCTAAAATTAAATGCAGACAAAATTGTCCTCAGTCAAACACTGAGGACTTTTGAAATCAGTCATTACTATTAATGGATCATTGAATGCTGAGTGGCTCATAGCTCATCCGTATACATTGTCCCACTAGTTGTACCTTACGCTGCAGCTATTTATTTTTCACTTCTCGTCATAGAATAATGTGTTGTCCAATTTGTCTGGCGATTGCCAGAAGGACACAGTAAATTCTCTATAAACTAAACTAAAGAACCCATTTTCTTATATAAATGCTTGAAATCTTGATCTGGACTGAAGTTTGCTGATTATCTGACTGGAATCTGTTCAGTGTTTAATGCAGAATCTGCTTAACTGTGGTTTGATATTTCAATAAAACAATATCTAAAAGACAAACAAAAAGTTAAATGTTGTTCATTTTTATGAATGAATGGACAAACAGCAATGACAGAAATGTGTGATACTGTAATATCTGATATAAAACAATGCAACAGAGGAAATAAAACTTGATTCAATAAATGATACTGCTGCACTAAGACTTTTTTCATTGTGAATTTAGTTTATCTTATATGTATTAAACTCTATAAGCACATACAATTTGATTTCTTAAACTATCACTATATTTGTGATCTAATTTGGACGGTAAATTACAGGTTAGAAAAGGAATAAGGTATTTTGCATCGACTCCTCCTCACAGAGAAACACACCACATCTCACACATGTGGAAGAAACAAGAATGACATCATCATATTATGTTATAGATTTAAAGATTTTTATTCTGATGTTTTCAATAATGAAGGTGAAGTTATTTAACAGTGATGTTTATTCACACACACCAGTAAGATGTATTTATGTGTTGGTCCATCCATATACTGGATATATCATGTAATTATTCAAATATATTCTCATCACCTGCTGTTTAGCATTAATAATAAGAACATTATAAACCATCTTTGTTGTAGAAAAACACATGTTAGATGTAACACTGAGAAACAGGAAGTCACAAACCACAACATCAGCTGTTGTTTTCACATGATGCATGTATGTATGTGTGAGTGTTTAGAGTCACTGTCATACTCTCCTTAGTTAGTGTCATCTGACTTCATATGTTCTGCTGCCACCTGTAGGTCTTTGGAAACAAATGTTCTGTGGAGTTTTTTATGAAGCTTCTCTGCTTCCTTTAACCAGTGTGTGTCTCTGGCACAGTAATACACAACAGAGTCCTCTGGCTTTAAGTTGGGCAGTCTCAGATACACCATGCTGTTGCTATCTTCTCTACTGATTTCTGCACGTCCTCGCACACTGCTGGCATAAGTGTTTCTACTGGAGCTGGAGAAGCCATTCCCGATCCATTCCAGTCCTTTTCCTGCAGGTTGTCTGATCCAGCTCATAGTGCAGCAGCTGAATGTGAAGCCAGATCCCCTGCAGGACAGACTGAGAGTCTCCCCAGGCTTTTTCACTACTGAACTGGAAGGAATTGACTCCATACTCTGACCTGTACAACCTGATGAGATGAAAGAAGAGAGGAGCCACAGAAGAAAGTGAGACAGTCATCTGGGAAGTGTTCTGCTATCACTGACTGACCATCAGTCCATGTTGTGTGATAAAAGATAAAACAGCAAGAAGCAGGAGAACTCACAGGGCAGAGAGAGAGCAACCAGCAGAAGAGTGAGTGTGTTCATCATCCTGAGGCTGGAGATGTGACCTCTGATGCTCCACACAAAGTACAAGAGCAGTCAGCAGGACAGAAGTACACTGCACAGACTGAAGATTTGCATCAGGACAACATGAGGAGGGAGTGGCTCATCTACACAGACTCTGTTAGTTTCATTTAATCATATTTCTTATTCACTATTGGTTTGTTTTTTCAAATTAATGATGCTTTCCACATTGGATACAAAAACAAATCTGTAGACAGAAGCACCCATTTTTACATTTATCTACATCTGATCATTGTTTTATGTTATTTACAAGTCTGTATTTTTGTCACTGCCAACTGTAGTCAAGTTCAAATAAGATCATCTAAATGAATTATTGAGTTTGCTGCAGCTGGTTGAAGGTCGTTATTTCTATTTATTTATATATTACTTCAAATAACATAACCAATTTTGTTTTTCAAGCAACTGTTTTTTTTTTCTGCGAAATCTTCTTGAATAAGATTTGTTTTGGAAAAATCAAGATATTCATATGTAGTTCAATGATTTCTACATGGGGCAGTTGTAGCTCAGCGGGTAGAGCAGGGCAGCTAGTGTTTGGAAGGTTGCTGGTTCAAATCCCAGCTCTGGGCTGAGCTGCATGTCAAAGTGAGGGCCCTGCGATGAGCTGCCGACTTGTCCAGTGGTGTACCCTGCCCTTGCCCAGAGAAAGCTGGGATTGGCTCCAGCAAAAACCCCCAACCCCATAAAAGGGATAAAGCAGTTACAGACAATGGATGGATGGATCTTTTCTACATTTATTTTTTCAGAAGTAAACATCAGAGGTTTTCACAAAATGTTTCCTGTAACTGTTTTGTAACATGTTCTTAGGGACCACTTGAAGTGAGAACAGTATTCATGTGAGATAATTGTGGTAATAATGAGTTCTGTAGGTTTTTGTACAGCTGCTCAACAACTCCAGTCACTGTGGCTGTCGAGCACAATAATAAACAGCAGAATCTTCAGTATTCAGACTGTTCATCTGCAGATACACCTGCTGTCTGCTGTTGTCTCTGGAGATGGTAAACCGGCCTTTGACTGACACAGAGTAGTAGATGCTAGTGACATCAATAGTGGCAACCCACTCCAGTCCTTTTCCAGGAGCCTGTCTGATCCAGCTCATTAAGTAGCCACTAATTGAAAATCCAGAGGCTGTACAGGTCAATCTGTGAGATTCTCCAGGCCTTTTAACCACTGGTTCAGATTCTGTCAGAGTCTGACCATCAACACCTGTTGAGACAAAAAGTCATTGTCATTGGCTTGGCAGCACAACTAAAAGTTATCTAAAAATTCAGATCAGTGTAGATGTTCACCTGCCCAGCAGACAGTTAACAGCAGCAGTCCTGTCCTATAGTCCATCATGTTTAACTGTGTGTCCACTGTTCTCTGTCATCCTCTCTGCAGTCAGATAAGTAGAGGAGGAAGACATCTGACTTTTGCATCGACTCCTCCTCACAGGGACTAAACTTTTCCCTGATTCATTTTAATAACACACCAAAATACGAACTTTAGTTTAGGAATCTGTCACATTTCCAAACAGCATTCATTCAAACCAATTCACATATAATTTGTATCAGCATCATTTTTTCTCATTTCTTCCTGTAGACAGCATATGTGCTGAATGATAATCTGCAGTATTCTTATGATGGTTATCACCAATAACACTTAGTATTTTTGAAGTTTGTTGAATTGTCATTTTATCATGTTAAACCATCCACCAATCACCTGAATGTGTTTTTGGGGATTTATGACATGAAGAGTTTGTACTTATGTAGAAATCTAGTGTTATTTAATGTTTTGACAAGTGAAGAAACTCTGTTACTGTGAGTTATGTAACATAAAGAGAATAAATATTTAGTCATGAGTTTACAGTAAACTCTATGTGAATCTAATGTGGATATAAAGTGCTGTTGCAGGTGGAGATAAAACCCAGATGTCATGAAGATCACATGGCGGCTGTGGAGGAGTTTTAGCCCACTCTTCATTGCAGATTTGTTTTCATTCAGCCACATTGAAGGGTTTTCGAGCATGAACGGCCTGTTTGAGGTCATGCCACAGTATCTCAAATTTGCATTTAAATATTGAATACCAAGTCATTGCAAATTACTTTCAACAGTTTCCGATAGTTTAGTAATGTAACATCATAAAGATAATAAGAATGACACCATATGGTATCTGTAAGGTGTATTAAATCAAGGGACTTTTTAACAAGATCATGGTGAGAATGTCATTTAGATCACATGTTTGTTGTCTGTGGAGGTTTTTGAGCAGCTGCTCCACTGTCTTCAGTCACTGTGTCTCTCGAGCACAGAAGTAAACAGCAGAATCTTCTGCTGTCAGGCTCCTGATCTCGAGGTACTGAGTGCTGCTGGACACGTCTTCAGTCATGAGGAAACCACTTTGAAAGGAGCTGGCATAGATAGCAGAGTTTGAACCTGTGTTCATCCTCCCAATCCACTCCAGAGCTTTCCCTGGCTTCTGTCGTATCCAGTGAATATAGTAGCTCGTCATGTCAAACCCAGATATGACACATGACATCTTCACTGTCTCTCCAGGTGTTTTCACCTCAGAGGGAGACTGGTCCAGTTTGATCTCACTCCAAACTCCTGGAAGCAAAGAGAATGTGATCATTATCCAACAAACTTGTAAATCACAGGTTTGACATTTACATAAGAAGTAAAGCAGAATGAATTTTCTCACCATGAATACTAAATACAAATAATACACTCCAGATGATTGTATTTTCCATTCTGTGATAAACACTGTAGTTCAGAGCTCTCTGATCTCAGTGTTTCAAATATATCTCAGTCTGTCACAGGTTTCTGTCACAAGTTACTGATGGTGTGTTTATAAGAGGAGAGTTTGCATAGACCTCCTCTACAGGTTTAAAGAGGGAACATGTGACACACACACATTCCCATAAGCAGAGTAACAGCAGACACTGTAGAAAAAAGTTTGGCAACTAATTTCTGAACTGATGGTGTCATGAAAAAAAAATATATTTTTCTAAATTACAATTTTTCTGAAGATATAAAGCTTTAGAGATTTGCTGACTAGGCGATTTTTCAATGTTTCAATGCTATAGGCCGTACATGTACCAACACACTGCTCGAAGAATGTGGTAACATCCGTCTAAGACCCTCTCCAAATGTGGCCGAGTGATCAGACCACTAATGTGTCATCAGGAGTGTTCACAGCTGTATCTGTACTACTGTACTGAGCAGGAGACATTATCTCTCAGAGCTCCATTCAATATGTGTCCAAAACAACAACAGTTTAATTCATTCATATGCTTTTGCATTACTGATTCTGTTGAGAGGCACACAGAGTATGATAAAGGAGAGAAAACATTTCTCTGTCTTGACTCTGTGTTGTCCTTGTTGGAATCTTGCTGCCAAATGGATTGAAAACCTGTACTCCAAAAACAGCTTTATACAGTTAATGTAGTCTTTTGAATTATTATTATCATAGTCTAGATTCTCCAAGGCTCATCTGTGAGTGTCTATACCTCCAGACACACAGGGTCTGCTTATACTGTATAAGTATTACAACATTATTTTATGATCAGAAGTTTCTCCAATGGACTTTTACATCTCCTCTAAACATTACCTCCAAGGAAAAACACACAAACGAGACTTTTTGTTACTTAAAGTCTCTATTTGAATTCTCTGTGACTCTGTGGAGCTCATTTGGAAGAGGAAGTAGTTTTTGTATGACTCTCCTGTTATTGTCTCTCACTGTGTCTCTCTGGCACAGTAATACACTGCTGTGTCCTCAGTCTTCAGACTGTTCATCTGTAGGTAGACTTTACTGCTGGAGTCATCTTCGGAGATGGTGAATCTACCCTTGACTGACTGGGAGTAATAGGTAGGGTAACCGAGTGTGCCTATATAGGCAATCCACTCCAGTCCTTTTCCAGGAGCCTGTCTGATCCAGTGCATAGCATAGTCACTGAATGTGAATCCAGAGGCTGTACAGGTCAATCTGTGAGATTCTCCAGGCCTTTTAACCACTGGTTCAGATTCTGTCAGAGTCTGACCATCAACACCTGATAACACAAAGAAGAAAATAGTCACTGGCCGTAAGTTGGCAATTTTTTGAAGACATATCTACATCAACACCTGTATAGATGTTCACCTGCCCAGCAGACAGTTAACAGCAGCAGTCCTGTCCTATAGTCCATCATGTTAAACTGTGTGTCCACTGTTCTCTGTCATCCTCTCTGCAGTCAGATAAGTAGAGGAGGAAGACATCTGAGTTTTGCATTGACTCCTCCTCACAGGGAGGAAACAGCTTGACTGGAGATATTTATCAAAACTTGTGAATTAATGTCCGAGAGTCTAACACATTTTACTTTCTATAAAATGTCAGTATGAACAACGCAATCACATTTATTCTATTGAAATCTTATTCTTAGTTCAGACATCTGACACATTAACATACAGGTTTTATTCAAGCTAATTAGATAATAATTAATCTTGTTATCAGTGCTTTGTTTCTCATCAGCCAACAGTTGGCAGCACATTAGAAGATTTACAACAATAAAAGTAATCTACAGTTTAATTCTGATCAGCAGTATCACTTTTATGAATATTGCTTCATTGTCACCTTATACCATCACACATTTAACAGGTGTTTTAAATAGATTTGTGATTGTGTTTTAGCCAAGACATGCTGACACAATCTTTTTCAACCTGTTTTTCTCTTTTCAAACTACATTTAAATACTTTATGGTTGAAACACTGACACATGGTGAGTGATGCAACATGATGCACATGCATCATTTGTTCATTTGATGTTCAATTGAGAGTCCAAATCTGAAAATGAAAACATTATTCTTTATTTCATTACTTGTGTTCAGCAGACAGACCAGATGAAATGTGTTTCATTGTTAACTGGCCTCACTCAAACGAACATTATTTGTTTTCAAAGTCCTGACATGCTTCAGTGCTTCTCATACAGAGATCAGTGTAGTTCAGTGTTTGTACAGCTCTGTAGTCTGCTGTGTCACTGTGGCTCTCGTGCACAATAATAAACTGCAGAGTCTTCTTGTTTTAGACTCTTCACCTCTAAGGACACAACATTTCTGGACGTGTCTTTAGTGATGGTAAACTGGCCTTGGATACTTTGGGCAAATATTGTGCCATTTCCACCATCAATGCGTCCGATCCATTCCAGTCCTCTCCCTGGTTTCTGACAAATCCAGTGCAGCCAAGCCAGAGCAAGTCCTTCCACTTTACAGGACAGAGTGACTGGTTGTCCAGCTCTGCTGACCACTGGCTCTGAGGAGGTGAGGGACTGACCCTGAGCAGCTGAAAGAGACAGAGTTTAGATGACGAGGAGCCAGCAGACATCCAGAGCTCTTGTTCTCCTCTGCTGACACGCTGACACTGACTTCACTCACCTGAAATGAGAGCCAAGAAGAAGAAACTCAGTACAGCTGTCATGGTGGAAACTTGGCTGAGTCTGCAACTGCAAAATATTTTATGAAGGAGATATACTGTACAGGCAGAGTGGGCGGGGACTGTTCATCAGTGTGTGAATTTGCATTTGATCAATCAGAGATTTTGGAGAAACAGTTTTGAAACATAAACACTAAATCTGAGAAAAGGAGGAGCGCTGTTGAGAGTTAAAATGTGTGGTGTGAAGTTAAGAAGAGCATTAATACAGTTCAAGCTGAACTGTCATTCTCATGCTTCCATTATAAAACTGATGGGTCACCTCAGTGAGGAAGAATACTGCAAAGACAGGAAACAAAGGGAAAGGTTCCGTCAGGGTTTGAGTATCATTCAGAATCTGACTATAGACACCACATAATACAAACATAATTGTCAATCCACTGATTTAAACAGATTGCTTGCTTTCATCAGCTTTTTATGTGAGGAGCTGATCATTACAGGAAGATATTTTAGTTATTTGGTTTAATGTTAATTGTTGATGGTTAATAACATATTCATCAATAGTGATCATGATTTTATTGAAAACAAACAAAAGAAAAAATACAACTAAAATTATTTTTCAAGATCTTCCAGCCCAGTAAAGATGAGTTCTGTAGGTTTTTGTACAGCTGCTCAACAACTCCAGTCACTGTGTCTCTCGAGCACAATAATAAACAGCAGATTCTTCAGTCTTCAGACTGTTCATCTGCAGATACACCTGCTGTCTGCTGTTGTCTCTGGAGATGGTAAACCAGCCTTTGACTGACTCACAGTACAAGATGTAGCTACTGTCATAGCTGATAGTAGAAACCCACCCCACTCCTTTTCCAGCAGCCTGTCTGATTCAAGCATTCCAGTAATTGCTATCAAACCCTGAATATGTGCAGGTCAGTCTGTGGGATTCTCCAGGTCTTTTAACTGCTGGTTCAGACTCAGTCAGTGTTTGACCCTCAGTACCTACAGACAGTTAAACAGCTCATTAGTTACTGTAATACAGCCATGTTGTCTTTGTAGCAGGAGGTTTGTCAGAAAAACAATCATTGTTCTTACCTGCCCAGTTAATAGACAGGATGAGAAAAACAACCAAATAATCAGGTGTGATCATTGTAAAAGCCAGTTGTCTCTGTCCAGTCTACAGTGTGTCTGTCAGTGATTCAGTCTCTGTCCTTCACTCTGCAACACATATGTAGAGATGAAGAGATCAGAGTTTTGTATGTAACTAGTATTTCTCAACTGAATCCTGGAGATTGGATTGTGATTTATTATTTTTAACAGCATGCCACCTTCTGAAATGGGACTACATTTATGCATAGAAACTAGAAGCAGTACAGTATAAAAACAATGTCTAATATGAGTTCTAATTTGACGTTGAAATGACGTCCACAAAGACCACATTTGGACTAGAAATAGCTCCTGTACGGAGGTACTGTGGATGTCGTAAATGGACGTTAAGTGTACGTCGAAAAAAAGACGTCGTCTGGAGTAACAGTCTGCACCTTGAGGTGACCAAAATTAGACGTGCAAAAATGACTTGGAAAAGACGTCGTTTGGACGTCTCTCTGCGCAGTGGGAACAGTCAGTTTAGATGCACAAAACAGAACAGAACGGAACCGAAACCGCCGGCAAAATCCCAGTCCAGCTCGCGCCGCTGCAGGTATCAATCCGCTTGTTTCTTCAGGTATGTCGTGGGCTTGAGCTCTGCAGTGATTGGCTCTGGTGCACACGTGGCCACGGTGTGCAGTGATTGGCTCTGGTGCGCACGTGACTGTGGTGGCTCCGGTGGACAATGCTCGGCGGAATTTGTAAAGCATTTATGAAATAATTTAGTCACGGTATCATTGCAGTCCAAGCAAATGCTTGGATTACCTCCAAGGAAAAACACACAAACGAGACTTTTTGTTACTTAAAGTCTCTATTTGAATTCTCTGTGACTCTGTGGAGCTCATTTGGAAGAGGAAGTAGTTTTTGTATGACTCTCCTGTTATTGTCTCTCACTGTGTCTCTCTGGCACAGTAATACACTGCTGTGTCCTCAGTCTTCAGACTGTTCATCTGTAGGTAGACTTTACTGCTGGAGTCATCTTCGGAGATGGTGAATCTACCCTTGACTGACTGGGAGTAATAGGTAGGGTAACCGAGTGTGCCTATATAGGCAATCCACTCCAGTCCTTTTCCAGGAGCCTGTCTGATCCAGTGCATAGCATAGTCACTGAATGTGAATCCAGAGGCTGTACAGGTCAATCTGTGAGATTCTCCAGGCCTTTTAACCACTGGTTCAGATTCTGTCAGAGTCTGACCATCAACACCTGATAACACAAAGAAGAAAATAGTCACTGGCCGTAAGTTGGCAATTTTTTGAAGACATATCTACATCAACACCTGTATAGATGTTCACCTGCCCAGCAGACAGTTAACAGCAGCAGTCCTGTCCTATAGTCCATCATGTTAAACTGTGTGTCCACTGTTCTCTGTCATCCTCTCTGCAGTCAGATAAGTAGAGGAGGAAGACATCTGAGTTTTGCATTGACTCCTCCTCACAGGGAGGAAACAGCTTGACTGGAGATATTTATCAAAACTTGTGAATTAATGTCCGAGAGTCTAACACATTTTACTTTCTATAAAATGTCAGTATGAACAACGCAATCACATTTATTCTATTGAAATCTTATTCTTAGTTCAGACATCTGACACATTAACATACAGGTTTTATTCAAGCTAATTAGATAATAATTAATCTTGTTATCAGTGCTTTGTTTCTCATCAGCCAACAGTTGGCAGCACATTAGAAGATTTACAACAATAAAAGTAATCTACAGTTTAATTCTGATCAGCAGTATCACTTTTATGAATATTGCTTCATTGTCACCTTATACCATCACACATTTAACAGGTGTTTTAAATAGATTTGTGATTGTGTTTTAGCCAAGACATGCTGACACAATCTTTTTCAACCTGTTTTTTCTCTTTTCAAACTACATTTAAATACTTTATGGTTGAAACACTGACACATGGTGAGTGATGCAACATGATGCACATGCATCATTTGTTCATTTGATGTTCAATTGAGAGTCCAAATCTGAAAATGAAAACATTATTCTTTATTTCATTACTTGTGTTCAGCAGACAGACCAGATGAAATGTGTTTCATTGTTAACTGGCCTCACTCAAACGAACATTATTTGTTTTCAAAGTCCTGACATGCTTCAGTGCTTCTCATACAGAGATCAGTGTAGTTCAGTGTTTGTACAGCTCTGTAGTCTGCTGTGTCACTGTGGCTCTCGTGCACAATAATAAACTGCAGAGTCTTCTTGTTTTAGACTCTTCACCTCTAAGGACACAACATTTCTGGACGTGTCTTTAGTGATGGTAAACTGGCCTTGGATACTTTGGGCAAATATTGTGCCATTTCCACCATCAATGCGTCCGATCCATTCCAGTCCTCTCCCTGGTTTCTGACAAATCCAGTGCAGCCAAGCCAGAGCAAGTCCTTCCACTTTACAGGACAGAGTGACTGGTTGTCCAGCTCTGCTGACCACTGGCTCTGAGGAGGTGAGGGACTGACCCTGAGCAGCTGAAAGAGACAGAGTTTAGATGACGAGGAGCCAGCAGACATCCAGAGCTCTTGTTCTCCTCTGCTGACACGCTGACACTGACTTCACTCACCTGAAATGAGAGCCAAGAAGAAGAAACTCAGTACAGCTGTCATGGTGGAAACTTGGCTGAGTCTGCAACTGCAAAATATTTTATGAAGGAGATATACTGTACAGGCAGAGTGGGCGGGGACTGTTCATCAGTGTGTGAATTTGCATTTGATCAATCAGAGATTTTGGAGAAACAGTTTTGAAACATAAACACTAAATCTGAGAAAAGGAGGAGCGCTGTTGAGAGTTAAAATGTGTGGTGTGAAGTTAAGAAGAGCATTAATACAGTTCAAGCTGAACTGTCATTCTCATGCTTCCATTATAAAACTGATGGGTCACCTCAGTGAGGAAGAATACTGCAAAGACAGGAAACAAAGGGAAAGGTTCCGTCAGGGTTTGAGTATCATTCAGAATCTGACTATAGACACCACATAATACAAACATAATTGTCAATCCACTGATTTAAACAGATTGCTTGCTTTCATCAGCTTTTTATGTGAGGAGCTGATCATTACAGGAAGATATTTTAGTTATTTGGTTTAATGTTAATTGTTGATGGTTAATAACATATTCATCAATAGTGATCATGATTTTATTGAAAACAAACAAAAGAAAAAATACAACTAAAATTATTTTTCAAGATCTTCCAGCCCAGTAAAGATGAGTTCTGTAGGTTTTTGTACAGCTGCTCAACAACTCCAGTCACTGTGTCTCTCGAGCACAATAATAAACAGCAGATTCTTCAGTCTTCAGACTGTTCATCTGCAGATACACCTGCTGTCTGCTGTTGTCTCTGGAGATGGTAAACCAGCCTTTGACTGACTCACAGTACAAGATGTAGCTACTGTCATAGCTGATAGTAGAAACCCACCCCACTCCTTTTCCAGCAGCCTGTCTGATTCAAGCATTCCAGTAATTGCTATCAAACCCTGAATATGTGCAGGTCAGTCTGTGGGATTCTCCAGGTCTTTTAACTGCTGGTTCAGACTCAGTCAGTGTTTGACCCTCAGTACCTACAGACAGTTAAACAGCTCATTAGTTACTGTAATACAGCCATGTTGTCTTTGTAGCAGGAGGTTTGTCAGAAAAACAATCATTGTTCTTACCTGCCCAGTTAATAGACAGGATGAGAAAAACAACCAAATAATCAGGTGTGATCATTGTAAAAGCCAGTTGTCTCTGTCCAGTCTACAGTGTGTCTGTCAGTGATTCAGTCTCTGTCCTTCACTCTGCAACACATATGTAGAGATGAAGAGATCAGAGTTTTGTATGTAACTAGTATTTCTCAACTGAATCCTGGAGATTGGATTGTGATTTATTATTTTTAACAGCATGCCACCTTCTGAAATGGGACTACATTTATGCATAGAAACTAGAAGCAGTACAGTATAAAAACAATGTCTAATATGAGTTCTAATTTGACGTTGAAATGACGTCCACAAAGACCACATTTGGACTAGAAATAGCTCCTGTACGGAGGTACTGTGGATGTCGTAAATGGACGTTAAGTGTACGTCGAAAAAAAGACGTCGTCTGGAGTAACAGTCTGCACCTTGAGGTGACCAAAATTAGACGTGCAAAAATGACTTGGAAAAGACGTCGTTTGGACGTCTCTCTGCGCAGTGGGAACAGTCAGTTTAGATGCACAAAACAGAACAGAACGGAACCGAACCGCCGGCAAAATCCCAGTCCAGCTCGCGCCGCTGCAGGTATCAATCCGCTTGTTTCTTCAGGTATGTCGTGGGCTTGAGCTCTGCAGTGATTGGCTCTGGTGCACACGTGGCCACGGTGTGCAGTGATTGGCTCTGGTGCGCACGTGACTGTGGTGGCTCCGGTGGACAATGCTCGGCGGAATTTGTAAAGCATTTATGAAATAATTTAGTCACGGTATCATTGCAGTCCAAGCAAATGCTTGGATTACCTCCAAGGAAAAACACACAAACGAGACTTTTTGTTACTTAAAGTCTCTATTTGAATTCTCTGTGACTCTGTGGAGCTCATTTGGAAGAGGAAGTAGTTTTTGTATGACTCTCCTGTTATTGTCTCTCACTGTGTCTCTCTGGCACAGTAATACACTGCTGTGTCCTCAGTCTTCAGACTGTTCATCTGTAGGTAGACTTTACTGCTGGAGTCATCTTCGGAGATGGTGAATCTACCCTTGACTGACTGGGAGTAATAGGTAGGGTAACCGAGTGTGCCTATATAGGCAATCCACTCCAGTCCTTTTCCAGGAGCCTGTCTGATCCAGTGCATAGCATAGTCACTGAATGTGAATCCAGAGGCTGTACAGGTCAATCTGTGAGATTCTCCAGGCCTTTTAACCACTGGTTCAGATTCTGTCAGAGTCTGACCATCAACACCTGATAACACAAAGAAGAAAATAGTCACTGGCCGTAAGTTGGCAATTTTTGAAGACATATCTACATCAACACCTGTATAGATGTTCACCTGCCCAGCAGACAGTTAACAGCAGCAGTCCTGTCCTATAGTCCATCATGTTAAACTGTGTGTCCACTGTTCTCTGTCATCCTCTCTGCAGTCAGATAAGTAGAGGAGGAAGACATCTGAGTTTTGCATTGACTCCTCCTCACAGGGAGGAAACAGCTTGACTGGAGATATTTATCAAAACTTGTGAATTAATGTCCGAGAGTCTAACACATTTTACTTTCTATAAAATGTCAGTATGAACAACGCAATCACATTTATTCTATTGAAATCTTATTCTTAGTTCAGACATCTGACACATTAACATACAGGTTTTATTCAAGCTAATTAGATAATAATTAATCTTGTTATCAGTGCTTTGTTTCTCATCAGCCAACAGTTGGCAGCACATTAGAAGATTTACAACAATAAAAGTAATCTACAGTTTAATTCTGATCAGCAGTATCACTTTTATGAATATTGCTTCATTGTCACCTTATACCATCACACATTTAACAGGTGTTTTAAATAGATTTGTGATTGTGTTTTAGCCAAGACATGCTGACACAATCTTTTTCAACCTGTTTTTCTCTTTTCAAACTACATTTAAATACTTTATGGTTGAAACACTGACACATGGTGAGTGATGCAACATGATGCACATGCATCATTTGTTCATTTGATGTTCAATTGAGAGTCCAAATCTGAAAATGAAAACATTATTCTTTATTTCATTACTTGTGTTCAGCAGACAGACCAGATGAAATGTGTTTCATTGTTAACTGGCCTCACTCAAACGAACATTATTTGTTTTCAAAGTCCTGACATGCTTCAGTGCTTCTCATACAGAGATCAGTGTAGTTCAGTGTTTGTACAGCTCTGTAGTCTGCTGTGTCACTGTGGCTCTCGTGCACAATAATAAACTGCAGAGTCTTCTTGTTTTAGACTCTTCACCTCTAAGGACACAACATTTCTGGACGTGTCTTTAGTGATGGTAAACTGGCCTTGGATACTTTGGGCAAATATTGTGCCATTTCCACCATCAATGCGTCCGATCCATTCCAGTCCTCTCCCTGGTTTCTGACAAATCCAGTGCAGCCAAGCCAGAGCAAGTCCTTCCACTTTACAGGACAGAGTGACTGGTTGTCCAGCTCTGCTGACCACTGGCTCTGAGGAGGTGAGGGACTGACCCTGAGCAGCTGAAAGAGACAGAGTTTAGATGACGAGGAGCCAGCAGACATCCAGAGCTCTTGTTCTCCTCTGCTGACACGCTGACACTGACTTCACTCACCTGAAATGAGAGCCAAGAAGAAGAAACTCAGTACAGCTGTCATGGTGGAAACTTGGCTGAGTCTGCAACTGCAAAATATTTTATGAAGGAGATATACTGTACAGGCAGAGTGGGCGGGGACTGTTCATCAGTGTGTGAATTTGCATTTGATCAATCAGAGATTTTGGAGAAACAGTTTTGAAACATAAACACTAAATCTGAGAAAAGGAGGAGCGCTGTTGAGAGTTAAAATGTGTGGTGTGAAGTTAAGAAGAGCATTAATACAGTTCAAGCTGAACTGTCATTCTCATGCTTCCATTATAAAACTGATGGGTCACCTCAGTGAGGAAGAATACTGCAAAGACAGGAAACAAAGGGAAAGGTTCCGTCAGGGTTTGAGTATCATTCAGAATCTGACTATAGACACCACATAATACAAACATAATTGTCAATCCACTGATTTAAACAGATTGCTTGCTTTCATCAGCTTTTTATGTGAGGAGCTGATCATTACAGGAAGATATTTTAGTTATTTGGTTTAATGTTAATTGTTGATGGTTAATAACATATTCATCAATAGTGATCATGATTTTATTGAAAACAAACAAAAGAAAAAATACAACTAAAATTATTTTTCAAGATCTTCCAGCCCAGTAAAGATGAGTTCTGTAGGTTTTTGTACAGCTGCTCAACAACTCCAGTCACTGTGTCTCTCGAGCACAATAATAAACAGCAGATTCTTCAGTCTTCAGACTGTTCATCTGCAGATACACCTGCTGTCTGCTGTTGTCTCTGGAGATGGTAAACCAGCCTTTGACTGACTCACAGTACAAGATGTAGCTACTGTCATAGCTGATAGTAGAAACCCACCCCACTCCTTTTCCAGCAGCCTGTCTGATTCAAGCATTCCAGTAATTGCTATCAAACCCTGAATATGTGCAGGTCAGTCTGTGGGATTCTCCAGGTCTTTTAACTTCTGGTTCAGACTCAGTCAGTGTTTGACCCTCAGTACCTACAGACAGTTAAACAGCTCATTAGTTACTGTAATACAGCCATGTTGTCTTTGTAGCAGGAGGTTTGTCAGAAAAACAATCATTGTTCTTACCTGCCCAGTTAATAGACAGGATGAGAAAAACAACCAAATAATCAGGTGTGATCATTGTAAAAGCCAGTTGTCTCTGTCCAGTCTACAGTGTGTCTGTCAGTGATTCAGTCTCTGTCCTTCACTCTGCAACACATATGTAGAGATGAAGAGATCAGAGTTTTGTATGTAACTAGTATTTCTCAACTGAATCCTGGAGATTGGATTGTGATTTATTATTTTTAACAGCATGCCACCTTCTGAAATGGGACTACATTTATGCATAGAAACTAGAAGCAGTACAGTATAAAAACAATGTCTAATATGAGTTCTAATTTGACGTTGAAATGACGTCCACAAAGACCACATTTGGACTAGAAATAGCTCCTGTACGGAGGTACTGTGGATGTCGTAAATGGACGTTAAGTGTACGTCGAAAAAAAGACGTCGTCTGGAGTAACAGTCTGCACCTTGAGGTGACCAAAATTAGACGTGCAAAAATGACTTGGAAAAGACGTCGTTTGGACGTCTCTCTGCGCAGTGGGAACAGTCAGTTTAGATGCACAAAACAGAACAGAACGGAACCGAACCGCCGGCAAAATCCCAGTCCAGCTCGCGCCGCTGCAGGTATCAATCCGCTTGTTTCTTCAGGTATGTCGTGGGCTTGAGCTCTGCAGTGATTGGCTCTGGTGCACACGTGGCCACGGTGTGCAGTGATTGGCTCTGGTGCGCACGTGACTGTGGTGGCTCCGGTGGACAATGCTCGGCGGAATTTGTAAAGCATTTATGAAATAATTTAGTCACGGTATCATTGCAGTCCAAGCAAATGCTTAGATGCACACCACTGAACCACGCAGCAGCCATGTTGAAAGTCTCGGGTCAGTGTGATTCTGATCCGCAGAGATATTTGACTAACAGAAACACACACACACACACACACACACACACACACACAGACAGACAGAGATTCCGTGCTTTTATAGAGAGATGGACAGCACATGAGAATAATAATGTACTCTACAGTTTTATTCTGATCACCAGCATCTTCTAGCATTTATGAAAACTGTGTGATTGTCATCTCACCACATCATACCATGAACCAGTGTTTTGAATAAATAATTATATTTATGTGGACGGATCACTTTCTAATCATGTTCTAATAAAGCTGTCTGATCAAATGTTTTTCAGCTTCTTTCTCTTTTAAGCTAAATTCATGTATGTAATGGTCTGTAGTTATGAATATAAAGCACTTGTCTAGTAAATCATCAAATTTACAACACGTGTCACACTCAATCATTCATACACACATTCAAACGCTGACTGCAGACGCGGCCATGCAAGGTTCCAACATGCTCATCTGGAGCGATACAGCCCTTCTTATCCAAAGTTATCCACACACACACACCAATGAAAAAGCCATCAGGAGCAGTTTGTTCAGTATTTTGCCCAAGGATCAGTCGACATGCAGATGTGGTCCAGGGATGCAACCACTGATTACTACTGTGACAGATCTAAAAAATGCAGAACTTTTCATTTTTCAATGAATACAAGCTATAAATTAACTCTAGGAAATCATATTTTCTTCTCTGACTTCAATCTTCACATTTGTCAAGGGATCAGTTTGGAAATTAAAGTTCTGTTACACATTAAAAATGATGTTTTCTTTGTGATTTAGTGCATTGTAACTGAATTAGATATATACATATAACATTTGACTTTAACATTGTAAATCTCAAGCAGTATTAGAATTGATGTGATACTGAAAAAAGTGAGTGTTCTCATTTGTGGTGCTAAATAGAGGAAGTAGTTTTTGTATGACTCTCTTGTTATTGTCTCTCACTGTGTCTCTTCTGGCACAGTAATACACTGCTGTGTCCTCAGTCTTCAGACTGTTCATCTGTAGGTAGAGTTTACTGCTGGAGTCATCTCTGGAGATGGTGAATCTTCCCTTGACTGACTGGGAGTAATAGATGTGAGAACTGCCTGTGTGTATAAAAGCGATCCACTCCAGTCCTTTTCCAGGAGCCTGTCTGATCCAGTTCATAGCATAGCTGCTGAATGTGAATCCAGAGGCTGTACAGGTCAATCTGTGAGATTCTCCAGGCCTTTTAACCACTGGTTCAGATTCTGTCAGAGTCTGACCATCAACACCTGTTGAGACAAAGAAATGCATGTCATTGGCTTGGCAACACAAATAGAAGTAATCTAAAATTAAGATCAGTGTAGATGTTCACCTGCCCAGCAGACAGTTAACAGCAGCAGTCCTGTCCTATAGTCCATCATGTTAAACTGTGTCCACTGTTCTCTGTCATCCTCTCTGCAGTCAGATAAGTAGAGGAGGAAGACATCTGAGTTTTGCATTGACTCCTCCTCACAGTGTGGAACTGGATTTGACTTGGATCTCAGTTACTGTTTGGTAAAACTGGAGAACTGAATGTTCATGAGTCATTCCTCCAAGTACATAATTAAAATTGGTTGACCTTCATCATGAAGCACAGTGTGCCACAAATGAAGAGTTTCACAACATTTGATCAATTGCACAGTGAATATTCTTAATTATATTTTAGAGGGTGAAACAAAAATGACAACAAATGTTGTTTCTTGTGTTGTTATGTTGATTTTCTGAAACTTCTTCTGAAGTCTTTATGAGGCATACCTTTCAAACACATTAGGGGAAAGAAAACCTCATTTAGTCTGAAATAATTTTTCCTGTTCCTTTTTCTATTCTCTTCACGGGCAGAGAATCTAAACTCTAGGGGACTGACTGGAGGCTGAAGGTAAAGTAACAAACATTATTTTTCACATTTATGTAGCCTAGGGAAATTAGAATAACGGAGGACACAAAATATTTTATGGGACCTTATTTCTCTGATTATCTTTAAAAGGGAGAGATTAATATCTTAACCTTCAAAACTCAAATGATTTCATTTATCTTGGTTTATAATATCCCTGACTGAAATGCATTAACCTTTTGAATAAAGTGACCAAAATCCTCAGCTGACTAAAGCTGTATCTAATGCAGTAATTCAGCTTAGTGTATTAATGAGAATACATCTGAATAAAGAACACATGAACCCTAAATTACTTGGCAACATTTATTTTGATGATTTCAATTTAGCGACATTATTGCCTCTTAATTTGTCGTTAAGTTTTATTTCAGTGAGCCTATTGTTGTGCTGTCTTTGGGCCTTTTGTTAACAATTTTGTTTCATTTAATGTTCACTATCAACTTTTCTCAAGAAACAATTTAAAATTATGATATATTTATGTATGATATAAAATACTTAATACATGGCTCTTTCAGCCCAGTAAAGATGAGTTCTGAAGGTTTTTGTACAGCTGCTCAACAACTCCAGTCACTGTGGCTCTCGAGCACAATAATAAACAGCAGAAACTTCAGTCTTCAGACTGTTCATCTGCAGATACACCTGCTGTCTGCTGTCGTCTCTCGAGATGGTAAACCGGCCTTTGAATGACTCAGAGTAGTACTTGCTGCTACCACTGCTATAAATCCAGGCAACCCACTCCAGTCCTTTTCCAGGAGCCTGTCTGATCCAGGCCATATAGTAGCTGCTGAATGTGAATCCAGAGGCTGTACAGGTCAATCTGTGAGATTCTCCAGGCCTTTTAACCACTGGTTCAGATTCTGTCAGAGTCTGACCATCAACACCTGTCAAGAGAAAAAGGGATATGCTGTTGTTAGTTGCTTGAAGCTGGAAGCTTTTTGAAGTAAACTCTGAATCTAGATCAGTGTAGATGTTCACCTGCCCAGCAGACAGTTAACAGCAGCAGTCCTGTCCTATAATCCATCATGTTAAACTGTGCGTCCACTGTTCTCTGTCATCCTCTCTGCAGTCAGATAAGTAGAGGAGGAAGACATCTGAGTTTTGCATTGACTCCTCCTCACAGGGAGGAAACAGCTGGACTAGTGATATTTAATGAAACTGGAGGATCAACGTCCAAGAGTCTACTCTTCTAGTCCACTGCTTTGATATTCGTCTGACATGTGTTACATTTAAATTGTCTATGAGCGTGAACACTAGAACAACTCCAAACATGAGAAAATGTTCTGACAACCGAAACACTGACATCATGAAGATGTCTTCAAATGTTCAGAATTATCACTCCTACATCAAGGCGATGTCAGTATTTCCTTTATTGTACTATAATGGGCAGCACATGAGAATAATAATGTAGATAATCTACAGTTTTATTCTGATCACCAGCATCTTTTAGCATTTGTGAAAATCATGTTATTGTCATCTCACCACATCATACCATGAACCAGTGTTTGGAATATATATACTTATATTTTTGTGGACGGATCACTTTCTAATCATGTTCTAATAAAGCTGTCTGATCAAATGTTTTTCAGCGTCTTTCTCTTTTAAGCTAAATTCATGTATGTAATGATCTGTAGTTATGAATATAAAGCACTTGTCTAGTAAATCATCAAATTTACAACACTTGTCACATTCACTCGTTCATACACACATTCAAACGCTGACTGCAGATGCGGCCATGCAAGGTTCCAACATGCTCATCTGGAGTGATACAGCCCTTCTTATCCAAAGTCATTCACACACACACACACACACACACACACACACACACACACACACACCGATGAAAAAGTCATCAGGAGCAGTTTGTTCAGTATTTTGCCCAAGGATAGATCGACATGCAGATGTGGTCCAGGGATCCAACCACTGATTATTACGGTCAGGGATCTAAAATTGTGTGGAAAATCAATATTTTTTTTCATAAGCTTAATTATTTACCAAAAAAGTATTTTGTGTTTTCAAGCAGACTTATTTCCTTTCAATGAATACAAACTATAACTTAACTCTAGGAAATCATATTTTCCACTCTGACCTACATCTACAGGTTTGTCAAGGGACAAAGCAGTATTAGAATTGATGTGATACTAAAAAAAGTGAGTGTTCTCATTTGTGGTGCTAAATAGAGGAAGTAGTTTTTGTATGGCTCTCCTGTTATTGTCTCTCACTGTGTCTCTCTGGCACAGTAATACACTGCTGTGTCCTCAGTCTTCAGACTGTTCATCTGTAGGTAGAGTTTACTGCTGGAGTCATCTCTGGAGATGGTGAATCTTCCCTTGACTGACTGGGAGTAATAGATGTGAGAACTGCCTGTGTGTATAAAAGCGATCCACTCCAGTCCTTTTCCAGGAGCCTGTCTGACCCAGTTCATATGATATTCAGTGAATGTGAATCCAGAGGCTGTACAGGTCAATCTGTGAGATTCTCCAGGCCTTTTAACCACTGGTTCAGATTCTGTCAGAGTCTGACCATCAACACCTGTCAAGGCAAAAAATATCCACATTTAGTTACGTTCCCAACAACAATGAAACTATTTGAAATACAAATCAGTGTAGATGTTCACCTGCCCAGCAGACAGTTAACAGCAGCAGTCCTGTCCTATAGTCCATCATGTTAAACTGTGTGTCCACTGTTCTCTGTCATCCTCTCTGCAGTCAGATAAGTAGAGGAGGAAGACATCTGAGTTTTGCATTGTCTCCTCCTTACAGAGAGTAACTGGATTTGACATATATATTAGTTACTGTTTGGTCAAACTGTACAATGGATGTCTGTTGAAGTTCAAACCAGGTTCAGTATCTGGATGTCTCACTCTTTTTGGACGTCTGTGAAGGTGCAAGAAAAGCTTCCAGCCAGAACACCTTTTGGAAGTCTACAGACATGTGACTCAGGTTCAACATCTGAATTGCCATCATTGTAAAACAAACAGTCATGTAAAATACCTGTTGATAGAGAAAAATATTTAAATCATAGTGTAAATTGAAGTTATGACAAATAGCTACATCATGTAAAGTAATTTGAAAATGATATTCATAATAAGGGGTGGACTTTTGTGAAAATGTCCAAAAATGTTCCAAGGTTGGGTTGTTGTATAAAAAGAAAGTGATCGTTTGTCTCAATAATTAACAAGCAAGCACATGGCTTCATTATGGACAGTTTCATTGAATACAATGTTTTAGTTCTCTAAGTTTTGAACAGTAGTCAAACTGATGGAGGTCTGATGATCAAAACATGGTAGCCTGTGAGGTGGTCACATGGACATCAGTGAAGATCAATAAATATAATTTAGATATCAGGGGACAGAAAACTCCAGAGGAAAAAAAACATATTTGTTTGATGGTTTATTTTATTGTAACATGAAAAACTTTTAAAAACATAGTTATGAGCTGAAAAATAAATTAATGCATTCATTAATTGTGAGTCAGACAGAGAAGACACTTTTTAGATATTATCTCTGCTACATTCAATAATATTGTTATTGTGCATTCTAATGAAATGTGTTGTATTCATTTTTCTTCATCATTATTGAATTGATGTGTCTGTTTCTCTTTACTGTAACAGTGAACAGGTGTTGAAATCATTAGTGATCTGAGGGCTCCTCCTCTGGTGGCTTCATGTTACAAGTGTTCAGACACTGAGGGGTTTTTGTTCAGGTCTACTGATCAATGTTGGTCTGACTGGAGCCAATAGAAGAGTCTGTTGACTGTTATTATATCTGCAGAGTGAAAACATGCCTGGAAATCACCTCTGCTTTACACATGATATTTTCATTTCATTACGCACTCAACTGGAACATTTTGAAAAATGTCCCTGTTTTTACAGAAATGAAACAACTGTAAATGATTATTACAACTATTCTTACTGTGAATATTACATGAACCATAGATAATGGAAAACATATTCTTTAAAATCAGCATGACAATATTAATGATGATGTGTCATGGAAACAAAAGGAGAAACCACCAAGAATGTTGCTTTCTATAAGCCATGTTTACAGTGTGTTCAGCATGTTTTCAAATCATTAAAACACTTTAAATATGATGTGAGCTGTTTTCCTGAGAGAATGTATTTACTGTCAGCACCTCCTACATCACATTTAAGATTAACTTCAAATGTAAGAACAGCTTGTTGTTATTGCAGCATTTGATCACTTAGTGTTCTTCCTGTATTTGCAGCAAAGTGACAGCAGACAGCATCATGTAAACAGTATGAAAACTTCTGTCTGATGCTGCTGGTTGGCATGAAAGATTGTTTAATCATTTCG
The DNA here is from genome assembly GCF_900880675.1 of Sparus aurata. Lineage (NCBI taxonomy): Eukaryota > Metazoa > Chordata > Actinopteri > Spariformes > Sparidae > Sparus > Sparus aurata. The sequence goes on along the minus strand of NC_044209.1, from coordinate 13,141,770 downwards.
GTGTCCGCAGATGTTTGAAGACATACAGAGAAACTTGGAGCCTCGAGAGGAAAACAGTTGCTCAGGAACTGAAACCTGTGAGACAAAATGCAAAAACTACATCTGAGTGTTGAGAGTCAGTCAGTTAATATTAATGAGAACACAGAGTCTCCTTTAAGTAACAGAGGAGAGACAAATTTGTCACTGACTGCCCTCTAGTGATTTTATGAAAGAAACTTATTATTCATCGTTATATCATGACTCATTTAGATTCCACAACATTCAGAGACATTGTTGCCTCTTAATTTGTAGAAATGTTCATTTCAGTGACCACATTGTTGTGCTGTTGTTGGGCCTTTTATCAACTAGTAACCTTTATTGTGTTTTAAATGTTTACTATCAATATTTCTAATGAACAGATTTAAAATTATAATATAATTTGTGTATGATATAATATACTTAATGCTTGGGCTCCTTCAGCCCAGTAAAGATGAGTTCTGTAGGTTTTTGTACAGCTGCTCAACAACTCCAGTCACTGTGGCTGTCGAGCACAATAATAAACAGCAGAATCTTCAGTCTTCAGACTGTTCATCTGCAGATACACCTGCTGTCTGCTGTTGTCTCTGGAGATGGTAAAACCGGCCTTTGACTGACTCAGAGTAGTAGATGTAGGCACTGTTGCCATTGATATAAGCGATCCACTCCAGTCCTTTTCCAGGAGCCTGTCTGATCCAGTTCATGCTATAGCTGCTGAATGTGAATCCAGAGGCTGTACAGGTCAATCTGTGAGATTCTCCAGGCCTTTTAACCACTGGTTCAGATTCTGTCAGAGTCTGACCATCAACACCTGTCAGGAGAATAAAAGAAAACATTGAGTGAAACTAGCTGATGACACAGTTATAAGCTATGTTAGATCAAGATCTGTGATAATCTTCACCTGCCCAGCAGACAGTTAACAGCAGCAGTCCTGTCCTATAGTCCATCATGTTAAACTGTGTGTCCACTGTTCTCTGTCATCCTCTCTGCAGTCAGATAAGTAGAGGAGGAAGACATCTGAGTTTTGCATCGACTCCTCCTTTGTGTGTGTGTGTGTGTGTGTGTGTGTGTGTGTGTGTGTGTGTGTTGGGAGGTTTCATTGGGAGCATATGAATTTTTACTTTGTGATGTATCATCATAGTTAACCATTTTTGATCATATTTATTAGTTTGTTTGTCAGGCTGATGGACTATTATTCACAGTGTTTCTCTTATTTCTACTCCTAAATATAAAATGTATAAACTGTTACTCTAAATATATTTAAGGGGATTTAGTCCTGACTGCTATTTCTTTTTTACTTTCTCGTATTTTTTTTTCTTTTTGTCTAACAATTGCCAGAGGGACAGCGTTCAGAACCCATTTTCTTCTATAAATGTTTGGAATCTTGTTCTGGACTAAAGTTTGCTGATTATCTGACTGCAATCTGTCGAGTGTTTGACGCAGAATCTGCTTGACTGTGTGTTCTTATTTCAATGAAAAATGTGTCAGAATCAAACAAAAATGTAAATGTTGTACATGTTCATGAATGAATGGACAAACAGCAATGACAGAAATGGGTGAAACTGTAATACCTGATATAAAACAATACAACAGAGGACATAAAACTTGATTCAATAAAAGATACTGCTGCACTTACTCTCTTTTATCCTCATGAAATTAGTTTATTTTATATGCATTAAAGACACATACAATTTGATGTCTTAAACTATCACTATATTTGGGAACTTATACAGGTAAATTTCAGGTTAGACTACGATTAAGATTGTTTTGTAAGAACTGTAAAATGGGGCAGAAACGTTTTAATTAAAAATACTTTAATGCTCCTTGAACAGGACTTCAACTCTTCTAATAACTTTTTCAAAGTTGTACATTGTCTTTTTTTCTACAATTCTTCAGAAGTTTCTTGGGAGATCTTGGACGGCCAAACAAATTTGGAATTGAATTTAATATAAAACATTTCAGTTTAGATAAAATAAGAATTCAATATTGAGTCACAACTCTGAATTTTCTTGACTGACAGTTACTCACAAAAATGTGATTCTGAGACAAGTGAATGTCTCCAGTGGTGGTAAATAGAGGAAGTAGTTTTTGTATGGCTCTCCTGTTATTGTCTCTCACTGTGGGTATCTGGCACAGTACTACACAGCAGTGTCTTCAGACTGCACATTCTGTCAATTTAGTCACCGTTTTACTGGATGAGTGAACAGTCAATGCACTGTAAAAAATGTCCGTAGAAATTATGGTAAAAAACTGTCAATAGCAACAGTAAAAATTGTATATCACTGTAGTTAATACATTGAATTACCGTAAATCAAGAAACAGTAAATAACTTAAATTTTACGGCCTTACTAAGTAGAAAATACGGAATTTACTGTGAATGTTATAAAAGGTTTGCTAAATTCACGGTAAAATACCATAATGTCACAAGCGTGTAATTACCCTAAAATTGACGGTATCATTCTGTCTGAATTACAGATTTTGCTGATGTTTACGTTTAAATATACGGTACACAACCATTAAATCATACCATCATTTGTATAGAAAGTAGAATATTAAAAAGTATGGTATATTTAAGCAATACATCAGGACAGGCCGTGGTATGTGCTTATTATATCACAGTTAAGGGGCATTGTTCGGGCCGACACAAACACAAACTATACATGTTGTATTATTGTCAAAACACAGTGAATTAAGATAAGATTAACTTTATTGTCCCACTGGAAAACATAGGCCTACAACAATCGTTAGAGTTTATCATATAGAGTTTTATTGCAACATTGTTAACACATCCTTTTTAAATAATATGGAAGCCCATTTCCGCCACTTGATGAAAAAAAATTATGAGATACTAAGTCAAAATTATGAGATAGCTAAGTCATAATTATGAGATACTAAGTCAAAGTATCTCATAATTTTTGTCAAGTGGCGGAAATGGGCTTCCTTAAAATAATAGTATATTTTATTTTATATCTTTCTTTTGTATAGTGAAAACACAATTTCTATTTTTATTTTATTCTTGTACATGTCCTTTTTTATTATATGTAAAACATGACGATGAAAACGTTGTTGTGTTTGTAGTTGTTCGTGTCAATAAAGCTTTATTGAATTGAGGAGAGAGACAGAGAGAGAGAGAGAAAGAGAGAGAGAGAGAGAGAGAGATGACCACGGAGTTAAAGGAAGCTAGAAATTTTGAATTTCAGTTCACCGCCATTTCTTCGTGCCCACAGGAGCAGTGTTTGTTGTTGTGACAGAGAGACAGACACACAGACAGACAGACAGACAGATAGATAGATAGATAGATAGATAGATAGATAGATAGATAGATACAGACAAGACAGACAGACAGACAGAAAGAGAAGAGAGAGAGAGAGAGAGAGAGAGAGAGGACCACGAGTTAACGGAAGCTTGAAATTTCAGGTCACCGCCATTTCTTCGCGCCCACAGGAGCAGAGTCTCTTCTTCAGGTAAGCACATTCACAGCTCATTGAGACTGTCTGATTAACGTTAGCTAGCCGCAGAGCCACGTTAGCTCTTGTTCGTTGACTTTCAAGCAGAGGAGTTCAGGTAGCTATATCTTAAAAGTTGCTGGACATGTCACTATCTGCTTTTTGCAGAATAAAAGAGTCACTTAAGGGCTCTGAGAAGTCGCTAGCTACAGCTAACGTTGCTAATGCTAGAAAAATGTTTAGCTGTATCTGTAGCAAGTCGGTTAAGACTTTGATAATGGAGAAACTGGTTTACTCTTAATAAAAGATGATACAAGGAGACTTGGATTGTATTACGAAGGAAACATTTATTGACACTTGATCTAGGCGAATTCAAAGATAACATAACAAGTGAGAATGATCCCTTTAACACCTTAGCCATACAATTTTTTAACAAATAATTTCACCTTCTCCACAGCACGGTGCAGCTGGATAATGCAAGGCAATCAACTTTGCAGGAATGCGGTATGGCCAGTACTCTGATTCGTCGTCATCGTTATCAGCACTCAGCTTCAGTGAGTACATTTAAATAGATTGGCTTCTGAACTGGTGCTGCCATGAAATGTTTTTGTTTCTTCATACCTGTCAAATACTTACATGGCCACATCAATAATTATGTCTCCCATATATGTCTACTACCCTGTTATCTGGAGTTCCTTAAGGGTAAATCCTCAGAACTATCCTTAAAAAAATCAAAATCACTGATTCAATGTCAAATCCAAAGGATTGTGTGTTTTCAGCTGTAGTCTCCACAGTTTCTCCCTCAGTCTCTCTCAATCTATTAGATCTGCTAAATCTGTTAACTGTTTTAAGCGCCTCTTGAAATCATATTTATAGGATGGCCTTTTTATGAGATTTTTTAAACCTACTCTTCATTCACCATTTAATTTTTTTTCTGTTCCAACTTCTTTAATTAATGTTTTGTTTTTTGTTGTTGTTGTTGCGGGAAGCACTTTGCAACAGTGTAAGTGCTATATAATAATAATTATCATTATTATCATTAACAATTTTTTCTTTGTTGTCTTTCTTTGTCTGGTTGCAGAGAGATTCATGCCAGTCCACAGTAAACACCTGATTGAAGACTGCTGGTGAATTTTCAAGCAGGAATGATGACAACACCTGCCCAAAGTTCCAGTTTCCTTAACATTGTAACATGTCTGTATGAGACTCTGTCTCACCTGTCTTCAGTCAAGTCTGGACCCAATGACTCAAACACCAGTCTTGTCAAGGCTAATTAGAGGTAAGCTATGGTTTATGTCAGTGTAGCAAATGAGTAGATGCTAGCACTCAAACCACATTCAATCGAACTCCCTCAAGTGAACGGTGCCAACAGCTTCATACAAACATACAGTAGAAAAAAAAATTCAGTATTATGGACAGGATTCAGGATTTAGGCAGCAATTTAGGCAGCAATTAAAGGTGAAACAAATACTGATGATCACTTAGTCCTGAAAAGTGACTGTTTCTACTTTTCATACTAATACAATAAAATAAATGAAATACTCCTGATGACCTGCAAAACTATATTCCAGAGTGCTGGTTTCATTCTATGTGTAGCTCATTGGAGCTCAGTTTAACAGCAGAAGGCTGAATTTTTATCTGCTTTGTTTCTTTTTTTCTGGCTGCAGAGAGGATCATGCCAGTCTACAGTGGACAGCAGATGGACAACACATGAGTCTTCAAGCAGAACTGGTGATGACTGAATGCTTTAAGTTCCAGTTTCTTGAACACCATGTCCATGTTAAGAGCCCTCTTCAGCCAAGTCTGGACTCAGTGACTCATTAGTGTTGATCAACACAGGGCAAGTGGCTCCTTTTTTCATGACGTTTATTTCTTCTACCATGGACTATCCTTCATATGTATGGACACACACTGTCTTTTGAAGATGTCCACACTGCCTTGTGAGTATACTGGACAAGTTCTGTTTTTCAAAGAGAATGTGTATATGCAAAGAGAGGTTCTTAAAATTTATCAATTATAGTCTGTACTTTGGTTTACAATGGGCTTAATTGGTTATTTCCTTTATAATTTACCATTTGCATTTGCTGACTGTAAAATCTACGCCAACAAACTAATTCCATGTGTGTTGTACCATATTTTTTACGGTGAAATTCTGGCAACCACAGCTGCCAGTATTTTACCGTAAAGTTGAACTTTGCAATAAAATACCGTAATATAGCTTACAGTTTTACCGTGTTTTTTCACTGATGGACTGTAATTAGGTTTACAGTATATATGTTATTTTTAAAAGAATTTACCGTAAACAGGTTTATATGATAACTGTTATTTTTACAGCAAATTACCGTAAACAAATAACAGTTCTCTACTGTGACATTTACATTGTGACCGTATTTTCTACGGTAAAGTTCTGGCAACCACAGCTGCCAGTATTTTACCGTAAATTCTACAGAATTTTTTTTACAGTGTGTGCTGTGATCATACTGTCAGTGTCTCTGCCTCAGTGAGACTCACAGGATCCAGCAGCAGCAGCAGCAGAGCTGCAGAGAACATGGTTGGTATTGAAGGTGATCTGATGGGAGCTTCTCTTCTTCTGTTGCAGCTGACAGCATGATATCAAGTCTTTATAGCAGACTGTGAGGAAGTTCACTTTGCATAGAGAAGGACATTGACAGGATATAAAGGGAGCATCAACTGTCCTGTTACAAACACTCAAATACTCAAAGTTGTTACATCAACGTTTATTTTTAAACGTGAAATAAGAAAGAATGATTATGAAGAAGTTTTTGTACAGATTTGCTCCTTCCTGTGTCACTGTGGCTGTCGATCACAATAATGAACAATAATTAAACTGCTGTTAAACATTAATAATAGGAATATTATAAACCATCATTATTGAAGAAAAACACATGTTAGATGTAACACTGAGAAACAGGAAGTCACAAACCACAACATCAGCTGTTGTTTTCATATGATGCATGTATGTATGTGTGAGTGTTTAGAGTCACTGTCATACTCTCCTTAGTTAGTGTCATCTGACTTCATATGTTCTGCTGCCACCTGTAGGTCTTTGGAAACAAATGTTCTGTGGAGTTTTTGTAAAGCTTCTCTGCTTCCTTTAACCAGTGTGTGTCTCTGGCACAGTAATACACAGCAGAGTCCTCTGGCTTTAAGTTGGACAGTCTCAGATACACCATGCTGTTACTATCTTCTCTACTGATTTCTGCACGTCCTCGCACACTGCTGGCATAAGTGTTACTACTGGAGCTGGAGAAGCCAACCCCGATCCATTCCAGTCCTTTTCCTGCAGGTTGTCTGATCCAGCTCATACTGCAGCAGCTGAATGTGAAGCCAGATCCCCTGCAGGACAGACTGAGAGTCTCCCCAGGCTTTTTCACTACTGAACTGGAAGGAATGGACTCCATACTCTGACCTGTACAACCTGATGAGATGAAAGAAGAGAGGAGCCACAGCAGAAAGTGAGACAGTCATCTGGGAAGTTTTCTGCTATCACTGACTGACCATCAGTCCATGTTGTGTGATAAAAGATAAAACAGCAAGAAGCAGGAGAACTCACAGGGCAGAGAGAGAGCAACCAGCAGAAGAGTGAGTGTGTTCATCATCCTGAGGCTGGAGATGTGACCTCTGATGCTCCACACAAAGTACAAGAGCAGTCAGCAGGACAGAGGTACACTGCACACACTGAAGATTTGCATCAGGACATCATGAGGAGGGAGTGGCTCATCTACACACACACTGGCCGCGTTTCCCAGATTCGTTAAGAAGCTCTTAAGTGCTAAGATCTTCTTAGGAGCGCTCTTAAGAACGCTGTGAAAGAAGGATGTGTTTCCCAGAGTCGCTCTTAGCTTAAGAAGATCTTTCACTAAGAAGGAAATGTAAGATCGAGCTGACCCACTCTTAACAGCCTTCTTAGTGACCAAATGCTCAGTGATCAAGCCGAGTCAGGGAAATTTATATCCTGCGGACCACTGGTGCAAGAAACATAGGCTAATAGTAAAGAAGAAAAAAAAACTTTTTATTGAATTACACGTTTTTCACACACATCTGCATATATGAGTTTATAGTACTACACATAAAAAAACATCAACAACCCTGTGGCATTTCACAGATATCAAGGAAACAGATGTAATTAAATTAATTGAGCTGAACCTCATCCAGAGAGGCTCCACCTGCTACTCTATATAAAGGCGTTGCCAAAGTCCGTGCGTGTGAGAAACCATGGCTGCAATACAGCACATTCTCGCTGCGAACCAACAGCGTCGCCGTGCGTGAAGCCAGACGGTTTACATAAATGCATATGTGCGTCAGCACTTCTCCCCACTGGATGTGCTGTCAGACCGGGCTGTCCAGGCAAAGAACCGGCTGCCCCGTGCGGAGATCCAACGGCTGATCACTCTGGTGTCTCCACACATCCGGAGAGCAACCCGCTGCAATTTTGCCCTCAGCCTGGAGGTGCAGCTCCTGGCTGCGCTGCGTTTTACGCAGTGGGGAGCTTCCTGGAGGTGGTGGGGGACGGCACCGGCCTCAGCAAGGCATCGGTGTCACGGAGTGTGGCAGCTGTGACACCGATTCTCCTGCGCCATGCCCGGACCCACATAAAGATGCCCACCACACGGGACGAGGTCCGCCAGGTCCACCAAGGGTTCCACGCAGTGGCTGGGATCCCCCGGGTGATCGGTGTGGTGGATGGCACCCTCATTCCAATCCACAATCCCTCCCTGGTGGATCCGTGCTGGATCGGTAGAAAGCACTACGCGGCCATCAACACCCAGGTGGTGGTGGACCACAATGGCCTCATCACTGACATCGTCGCCAAGTGGCCAGGAGGCACACACGACAGCTTCATGTGGGCCAACTCAGCTGTGGGGCAGAAGGCTGGCAGAGGAGAGTTTGGTAGGAGCATCCTCCTAGGTGACAGTGGCTACCCTCTCCGGAGTTACCCAGCAACACCACAGGAGGAGAGGTTTAATGAGGCCCACACACGCAGCAGGACGAAGGTTGAACGGGTGTTTGGCATCTGGAAGTCCCGCTACAGGTGCATTCATCGTTCGTCGGGGGGGCTGCGCTTGTCACCACTCAAGTGTTGCCGCGTGATTGTTGTCACCGCCATGCTGCACAACATCGCAGTGCGCGTTGGCGCAGATGAGCCGCCTCCTGTGGATGACAAAGAGGAACATTCAGAGGACGAAGCCCCGAACCCCGCCCCCCGCGATGTGCGAGCAGTACCCCATCAGGCCGGTGCCCAGACCAGACAGGAACTTATCAACCTCTTCTGAGGTCCAACAACCCCAGCCCCTACCCCTTCACCACCAGTCACCAAGCACTGATCACTAAACCATAAACCCACAACCACCACACCAACCATAACTGTCAGGCCTGAAGGCTGAAATAAATAAACAGAACCAGCAGATGAAGGCTACATGTAACGTCCTTCACACTATAATTTATTGCTGCAGTGTCCGGGTGCTATACCTGAAAGTCTTGCACTGGAATGTTAAGTATTGTTGCATACAGTATGTGGGAGTATAGTGTCCACGTTTCTGACTTGACCAGGTAACAAGTGGGAAATTAGCGGCAAAACATGCTGTGCTGAAAGAAGTGAGAAGCACACACACACACACACACACACACACACGCGTGGCCTAATTGCACCGGTGTGGGGGGACCACGGGGCGCTGTGTGTGACTTATGCGCTGATAAAAAGGTGGGTGATCGATTTGCCTGGCATCGATTGATTCAGTTCCAGCACCACCGCGCTGGACAGCTTCCACTAAGAACTTCTTAAGAAGCTTCTTTGGCTTGATCTTAAGGTTCTCCTAAGAAGGCAGTTAAGAACGCGTCTGGGAAACACCCGTATCTTAGCGCTCCTTCTTAGCCGAACCCTTCTTAAGAGCCTTCTTAAGTCCTTAAGAACGATCGAATCTGGGAAACGCGGCCACTGTTAGTTTCATTTAATTTCGATGTTAATTTATTTTTCTTTGATTAATGATGACAAACACATCCAGAGATAGAACCACTTACCTACCTACTGTTTTTGTGAAGCACGGCTCAATGATTTAATGTAAAATTCTTGCTTAGCACAGCTACAGAGAACATGGTTGATGTTAAAGCTGTTGAAGCTCTTTTGTCCTCTCACTGACACAATCGTCACTTCCTTTTAATTAACATTCATTTGTATATATTTTAGGTAGAGAAAATGTTTTATTATAGGAACATAAACATCTTTTTTATCCTGTGGAGAGCAATACTGAGGAGACCAAAGTGCTAAACTTCGAGAATAAAGAAGTTTGAAGTTTATTTACCAGAATAAACGATGTGGGCAGCCAAGAAAACACAACAGGGCCTAAACAGAGCAGAGTTTCTGGCTGGCAATCTAATCTGAGGTTCTCAGTGACAGATTCATAAAGAAATAATGAGATGGAGGGTAAGAGACACCTGGGTGTCATTCCCCACCTCTTTTAAGCCTTCACAAAAGTGCATTGTTACATCATGATTGGCTAGGATGGAAATGCCCTAAACTGCATCCACTCCTCAATAAGGAGTCAGTCCCCCACCCTGCTCACAGGGGGTCAGAATTCTCTGCAATTAGTCCAGAGGGATTTTGGAAAATCAGCCAAAAACAGGAAAGATAGCAAATCCTAAACAATAAGACTGCTACAAATAAACTGAACTAAACCTACAAACCTCTTTTTCTCATATAAATGTTTGAAGTTTTAATCTGGACTGAGTTGTGCTGATTATCTGACTGGAATCTGTCCAAAACAAACAAAAAGGTAAATGTTGTTCATGTTTATAAATCAATGGACAAACAGCAATGACAAAAACGGGTGATACTGTAAAACCTGATGTAAACCAATACAAGGACATAAAACTCGATTCAATAAAAGATACTGCTGCATTTACTCTCTTTTTTTCATCATGAAATGAATTTATCTTGTATGCATTAAAGACTTAAAAGCACATACAATTTGATTTCTTAAACTATCACGATATTTGTGATCTAATTTAGACTGTAAATTACAGGTTAGACAAGTAATAAGATGTTTGTATAAGGGCTGTAAAATGGGACAGAAGTTTTCATAAAAAAACTTGAATGATCTTCTAATAAATTTTTAAAAGTTGTAAAATGTCTTAATTTCAGAAGGTTCTTGGGAGATCATAGATGACCAAACAAGATCCTTTTCATGACTTTTTGTGTGACAAATTTGGAACTGAATTTAACATCTTACATTTCAGTTAAGAATTCAATATTACTTTACAACTTTGAACTTTCACTAACAAAAATGTGATACTGAGACAAGTGAATGTTTCCAGTGGAGGTAAATAGAGGAAGTAGTTTTTGTATGACTCTCCTGTTATTGTCTCTCACTGTGGGTCTCTGGCACAGTAATACACAGCAGTGTCTTCAGACTGCACATTCTGTCCATTTAGAGTCAATGTTTTACTGGAAGAGTCTAAATCGATACTGAATTTGTTCTTTAGGGAATCTTTGTAGTATGTGCTATATCCAACACGTGCACTCCCAATCCACTCCAGTCCTTTCCCTGCAGGCTGTCTGATCCAGTGTGTGCGATAGCTGCTAACAGAATAAGAGACCTGACAGGTGATGCTCAGACGTTGACCTGGCTGCACAGTCACAGAGGCTGGCTGTATCAACTGTTCACACTTCATACCTGTTAAAGAAAAACACAAAATGTTTTGTAACAAATTATCAAGTTAAACTGCAAAAGAAGAACTGTTGACTTTGACAAATCCAGAGAGACTCACATCCAGCTGCCAACAGCAGCAGCAGAGCTACAGAAAACATGGTTGATGTTGAAACTGACGTGCTGTGAACTCCACTGACAGCCTGATGGGAAGTTTTTATAGCTGAGTAACAAGGAAGCTCACTGAGTTTGCATAGAATCAAACATATGAAGCATCAATGTTGGTCTGACTGGAGCCAATACAAGAGTCTGTTGACTGTTATTATATCTGCAGAGTGAAAACATGCCTGGAAATCACCTCTGCTTTACACATGATATTTTCATTTCATTACACACTGTCCCTGTTTTTACAGAAATGAAACAACTGTTGATGATTATCACAACTATTCTTACTGTGAATATTACATGAACCATAGATAATGGAAAACATATTCTTTAAAATCAGCATTACAATATTAATGATGATGTGTAATGGAAACAAAAGGAGAAACCACCAAGAATGTTGCTTTCTATAAGTCATGTTTACGGTGTGTTTAGCATGTTTTCAAATCATCAAAACACTTTAAATATGATGTGAGCTGTTTTCCTGAGAGAATGTATTTACTGTCAGCACCTCCTACATCACATTTAAGATGAACTTCAAATGTAAGAACAGCTTGTTGTTATTGCAGCATTTGATCACTTAGTGTTCTTCCTGTATTTGCAGCAAAGTGACAGCAGACAGCATCATGTAAACAGTATGAAAACTTCTGTCTGATGCTGCTGGTTGGCATGAGAAAGAGGTTCTCAGCAGATGTTTGAAGACATACAGAGAAACTTGGAGCCTCGAGAGGAAAACAGCTGCTCAGGAACTGAAACCTGAGAGACAAAATGCAAAAACTACATCTGAGTGTTGAGAGTCAGTCAGTTAATATTAATGAGAACACAGAGTCTCCTTTAAGTAACAGAGGAGAGACAAACTTGTCACTGACTGCCCTCTAGTGATTTTATTTAAAAAAACTAACGTTATTTTTCACCTTTATACTATGACTCATTTAGATTCCACAAAGTTTTGAGACATTATTGCCTATAAAATGTAGAAATGTTTAATTTTGTAGTTTCATTTCAGTGACCACATTATTGTGATGTTTTGGGGCCTTTTATCAACAAGTAACCTTTATTGTTTTGTGTCATTTAAAGTTTACTATCAATATTTCTCAGGAATAGATTTAGATATATAATATAATCATGAATACTTGAATGAATATCATAAAATACTTCATGCTTTTCCAGCCCAGTAACGTTTAGTTCTGTAGGTTTTTGTACAGCTGCTCAACAACTCCAGTCACTGTGGCTCTCGAGCACAATAATAAACAGCAGAATCTTCAGTCTTCAGACTGTTCATCTGCAGATACACCTGCTGTCTGCTGTTGTCTCTGGAGATGGTAAACCGGCCTTTGACTGACTCAGAGTAGTAAGTGCCGCCACTAGCAGTATAGATCTCAGCAAGGCATTCCAGTCCTTTTCCAGGAGTCTGACCATCAACACCTGATGAGACAAAAATACGTGTGTCATTACCTTGGCAACACAAATAAAAGTAATCTAAAATTAAGATCAGTGTAGATGTTCAACTGCCCAGCAGACAGTTAACAGCAGCAGTCCTGTCCTATAGTCCATCATGTTAAACTGTGTGTCCACTGTTCTCTGTCATCCTCTCTCCAGTCAGATAAGTAGAGGAGGAAGACATCTGAGTTTTGCATTGACTCCTCCTCACAGGGAGGAAACAGCTGGACTGGAGATATTTATCAACATTTTTGAATAAATGTTCAAGAGTCTAACATGTTTTAGTTTATGTAAAATGTCAGTCAGTATTAACAACACAATCACATTTATTCCATAAACACAGAAATCTTATTCTTTGTTTAGACATCTGACACATTAAAGGAGAACTTCGGTCGATTTAAACATGCAGCTTCATTGCTCAAGCTACCCTTGACTTGCCAGTACCGAAGACGCGAACACATTTGGTCCAACCATTACAGAGCTCCGTGAACGCAGATTTAGCATTGAACGCTAACAGCATGGGGTCAGAACTTTACACTGGGTTTTAAGCATCTTAACATGCTCCACATCTCACACCAAAAGTTATGCAACATCAGCAGACACCTTAGCACACAGCACTGTAGCGTGTATGACTCAAACTGAATAAAAGTAGTTAAAACAGTGTGTTTGTGCAAGGAGCTACTCACCTGTTTGTTGACATCCGTGTCTTCCGGTAGCTAGACCAAACTAGTCAATCCGTCGAGCGTGCACTTACTCCCTCACTGGCGGAGACGGAAACGTAATCCAGCATTTTCGTGTTTCTGTTCATAATGTACTTGTCCATGTTACAGCCTGTCATGAGCCATGAGCCTTACAATAGCCTGTTAAGCCTGTTAAGTGCACACTCGGTGGATATGCTAGTTTGGTCTAGCTTCAGGAACACATTTTGTTGTTTGCAGCATTTTTTTGTTGCATGTGTTTTGTGTGTCTTTGGTTCTGCATCGTTTAAACTCTCTATGTTTATGGACCTAGAGCCACCAGAGGAGACACTACAAGAGCATGCTGCTCTTTCTGCCAACCTCACCCTGCCTCTAACCATTGAGCCTGGATGTCCACGTGAGTGCAAGCTGCTCATATTGATTGCACCACCGATTCCACACTTGGTGTGTCTCAGGTGTGTTCCTGATGAATGTAAAAATCCATCCATCCATTTTCATCCGCTTATCCGGGGCCGGGTCGCGGGGGCAGCTGCCTGAGCAGGGACACCCAGACTTCCCTCTCCCCGGATACTGCCTCCAGCTCCTCCGGGAGGACCCCAAGGCATTCCCAGGCCAGCTGGGCGACATAGTCACACCAGCGTGTCCTGGGTCTTCCTCGGGGTCTCCTCCCGGAGGGACATGCCAGGAACACCTCCCGAGGGAGGCGTCCCGGGGGCATCCGAAACAGATGCCCGAGCCACCTCAGCTGGCTCCTCTCGATGTGGAGGAGCAGCGGCTCTACTCTGAGCTCCTCCCGGGTGACAGAGCTCTTCACCCTATCTCTAAGGGAGCGCCCTGCCACCCTGCGGAGGAAACTCATTTCGGCCGCTTGTATCCGGGATCTTATTCTTTCGGTCATGACCCAAAGTTCATGGCCATAGGTGAGGGTCGGAACGTAGATTGACTGGTAAATCGAGAGCTTCGCCTTTCGGCTCAGCTCTCTCTTCACCACGACGGACCGATACAAAGACCGCATTACTGCGGCCGCTGCACCGATCCGTCTGTCAATCTCACGCTCCATCCTTCCCTCACTCGTGAACAAGAATGTACAAATGTAAAAATGTTCAACAATAACTTATCTGTCCTGTTTTATTCATCTCAGTTGGCTCAAGGATGTTAAAAAATATCAGGTTCTGCTTTATGCTGCAGTCACACAATAGCATTACACTGACACTATATTTATTCTATATCTTATGTGTGTGTGTGTGTGTGTGTGTGTGTAGTAAGTTATCATGAATACAAGGTGAGAAAATATGCTTCATGTGCCCTCTAGATGCAGCAAACACTGGCAATTCACCTTCAGCTGATCCTGCTGACTGGCCTCTTCATGTAACAGACCTGATGAGAACAGAGTTGGTTCGGAGAAGGCTGTATCATGTACCAGCTGATTTCATCTTTCCTCTGTGAGATGTTGGAAGAAGTTGCCACCACCAGTACTTCACCTTAGTCAATGGTGAGGGGATCACGTTTAAGCAATATTACCCTCGAGGGTATGCTTTAATGTCATTTGAGCACGACAGTGATGCGGTCCGCAAGCAGCACTGAAGTGCTCAAATGACGTTAAAGCACACCCTCGAGGGTAATATTGCAATTATACAACTAATACCAACAAAAATAAAATGTATAATCAAAATATGTCCATGTTGATGGACAATTTGTTCTCAAATTTGAATGGTTTTTGTGAGTGTGCGTCACGTTTCCATGGAAACAAATGGGGTCTGACTAATAACTGAACAAAATCCGTCACATTAGTAGACTCATATGTGTAATGGAACGTAGTTTACCACTCCAGCAAATAATCCAACCCATAGTAACGACCTAGCAACAGAAAGGATTTTCTAGTCCCAGATGAGTGAAGTCTGAGCTGACGGTAATGTTTTATCGCGGTCTCGGAATTTCCCGAACTAAATCAATACTGCACAGATAAACAGAAAATGCTTATTTTTATCGTCCAAGTTATAACAAAGATGTAGATTTTTTTTCTTTTATATTCTTTGTAAAACATTCCCACCGTGGTCACAATAGTGTCTCTCACACCGAAGGGAAAATTAATAATAGCCGGGGCATTTATTTGTTTCAATCACTTAACAGACCAGACGTTTATTTCGGACCAGGCGGCAATTTGGGACAGGCGTTTAATTCCTTCCTCTCAAAAATCCGGGATGAAAATGTCACAAACTTCGCAAGCTTTTCTGTGAATTCTCTGGCATCATTTTGGACAATAGTTGTCTTCTGCAAGTTGTTGCGGCGGAGGAAAAGATTCAGCCGACCAGCACTCGTGGCAAACTCCTCATCTCTGCTGTCACTCGTACATTTGTTTCTCCATTGCCCTGATCATATTACGGGACACTCTCTCATGGTGTGCCCGTTTGCTGCTAACTCATTCCTGCATGTTTATCTCAAGCTCCTCGCCCGCTTCCAGCCTGGCCCTGTTCTTCTCATGGGGATGGGGCGCAGTCAACTGGGGATCAGTCAAGCTTGCAGAGGGCACCAAATGGTCTAGGACCACCCCTGGTCATTAGCCATACTGCTGTATTTTGTGTATTTTGTGTATTTTGTATTTTGTGAATTTTGTGTTCATTATTTTGGTAAAAGGCTGCCACAAACGGTGACACTGTTAACATGTTCCAATTTTTTTGTCAGCAACACACTTGCATCTAAACAAACCCCAGAAGTAAATGTGTGCTGTCTGGCTTCTAATTTCACGGGCTACACTGCTTTAACAGGATTTTATTAGTTTAATAACTTTTTAAAAGTTATACAATTTCTTAATTTCATACGTTTTCTGGGAGGTCTTGGATGGCAAAACAAGGTTATTTTCATGACTGTGTGAAAAATATGCAATTGAATTTAACATTTCAGTTTAGATAAAATAAGAATTCAATATTGCGTTACAACTCTGAATTTTCATGACTGACAGTTATGCACAAAAAAGTAATACTAGGAGAACTGAATGTTTCCAGTGGTGGTAAATAGAGGAAGACGTTTTTGTATGACTCTCCTATTAGTGTCTCTCACTGTGGCTCTCTGGCACAGTAATACACAGCAGTGTCTTCAGACTGCACATTCTGTCCATTCAGAGTCACTGTGTTGCTGGAAGAGTCTAAATCGATACTGAACTTGTTCTTTAGTGAATCTTTGTAGTCTGTTCTGTATCCAACACGTGCAATCCCAATCCACTCCAGTCCTTTCCCTGCAGGCTGTCTGATCCAAGCTGTAGCATAGATGCTAACAGAATAAGAGACCTGACAGGTGATGGTCAGACGTTGACCTGGCTGCACAGTCACAGAGGCTGGCTGTGTCAACTGTTCACACTTCACACCTGTGGAGGAAAACATGTTGAATATTGAATGAGTGTAATAACAGTGAACAGTCAGTGTGCTGTGATCATACTGTCAGTGTCTCTGCCTCAGTGAGACTCACAGGATCCAGCAGCCAGCAGCAGCAGCAGAGCTACAGAGAACATGGTTGGTATTGAAGGTGATCTGATGGGAGCTTCTCTTCTTCTGTTGCAGCTGACAGCATGATATCAAGTCTTTATAGCAGACTGTGAGGAAGTTCACTTTGCATAGAGAAGGACACTGACAGGATATAAAAGGAGCATCAACTGTCCTGTTACAAGGAGTCACAGCTTGGAGTTGTTTTGTGAACAATAATTTTAACACATATGTAAGACAATGTTCATATGATTTGAGTCTTTTTTTTAATTATATACATAAGAGAATATTAGTAGTAGAATATAAGTACATGTCTGAAAACAGTTTTATTTAGATGATGATTCTCTGATTGTGTTGATAAACTGTGGTTTATTTCTGTAATTGTTCAAAGCTGACAGTAAAGTTTTGACTTGTTTTGACATGTTGAGTTTTTGTACAGCGTTGCTCCTTCCTGTTTCAGTGTGGCTGTCGAGCACAATAATAAACAGCAGAATCTTCAGTCTTCAGACTGTTCATCTGCAGATACACCTGCTGTCTGCTGTTGTCTCTGGAGATGGTGAATGGATTCTGGACTGATGTGGAATAAAGTTTAGTGCTTCCACTTGGAGCAGAAATGTGAGAAACCCACTCCAGTCCTTTTCCTTCAGCTTGTCTGATCCAGCTGATATCAGCATCATCATCTGATATTCCTGCATATGTACAGGTCAGTATGTGGGATTCTCCATGTCACTTCACCACTGGTTCAGACTTTTGACTCAGAGTTTCACTGCAAACACCTGAAGAAAAAAACAGTTTGTAAAGAGTTCAGAAGCATGTATTCACCAGAGGCCAGTGATAGTATCAGAAATGTGACTTTGTGAAAACACCTTGCATGTTTAGCTGGTTTAGTGTTTTGTCTTATTTTTGCTTAGTATGTGTATTTAATTTAAGTTTCAGCACTGCAGTGCTGAAAAAAACAGCATAGACCAGCCTGATTTCCACGCTGGTCTATGCTGGTCAGTGCTGGTTTGGTGCTGGTATGCCGTTTATCATCTCTTATCTCATTATTTATTATCAGGAGAGTCTCGATTCTATTTTCTGTACCTCCAGACACCCAGGATCTGATTATACTGTATAAGTAGGGCAAGTGTAAGGGATAGTAAGTTACAATGTCATTACACAAATTAAACAGGAGACACAAAACCAAAAAACATTCTTTCATGATAAGAAGTTTCTCCCCCTGGAGTTTTTACATCTCCACTAAAAATTACTTCCAATGAAAAAGACACAAAACAGACTTTTTGTTTCTGTTCTAATTCTCTGTGACTTTGTGCAGCACAACTCAATTAGAAGAGGAAGTGGTTTTTGTATGACTCTCCTGTTATTGTCTCTCACTGTGTCTCCTCTTGCACAGTAATACACTGCTGTGTCCTCAGTCTTCAGACTGTTAGATAGTCTATATGTCAGTGATCTTTTAAATAACAATTACATCTTATATTATAAAGTTTGAAGGGCAGCTGTAGCTCATCGGGTAGAGCAGGTCGGCTAGTGATCGGAAGGTCGCTGGTTCAAATCCCCGCTCCCCCAAGCTGAGCTGAGCTGCATGTCGAAGTGTCCTTGAGCAAGATACTGAACCCCAAATTGCTCCTGAGGGTCCTGTGATGAGCTGGCGACTTGTCCAGGGTGTACCCTGCCTTCGCCCGGAGACAGCTGGGATTGGCTCCAGCAACATACCCTGTGACCCCTTGATAAAGGGATAAAGCAGTCACAGACGGTGACATGACATCATAAAATTTGCGGTCGCACTTTATTTTGCAGTACATTAATAAGAAGTAACAGGCTGTACTTTGTATCAAATTAAACAAAAACAAGACGCCAATAAGACGTAACAGGCCGTATTTTGTGTCAAATTACACAAAACAATACGCTAATTAGACGTAACACATCAGACCATTTAAAGCCATGTCACTATCCAACCCCAGTAACATTAGACCAGCTATTGAAGCTGCCAGGAGCTGCCAGGAAATGTATCTTTATTTCCCACTGTTAGACCCTTATTACAGGCTTGTTACCCTTACTTAGATGGTAATTTGTGGTACATTGCAACAGAACTGTACTGTAAAATGAAGTGGTCCCTCTCACTGTAAGACCCTTATTAGAGGGTTGCTTTTCTGACCCTGGACGGCCTCCAGTGCTTCAGCGCCCTGCCAGCACATGGCTAAAGGACGCTGAGCAGCTCACGATGCATCACTGTGGCCTGTTCTTCACACAGGACCCTGGGACCTCCACAGCTGTTTGTAGCCGAGCTCCAACTCAAACACTCGCTGCTGGAGAGGAGTTGATGGTCTCTCTCTGGAAGTTCTTCTCTGGAGGTTTGCTGAGCTATTGAAGCTTTCAGAAAAATGTTATCTCCAAAATGTATAAACTTGTTGCAAACTTGCACAATGATGTCAGTGTCCGTCCAGGTTCCAGTGTCTTTATTTCACAGGAAAATACTGTGAATACTGCAAATACATAAAAAACAGTCTTGTGTGAATACAGGCTCTCCATATCTCTTCATATTATGACTCATTTAGATTCCACAAAATTCCGAAACAGTATTGTCTCTAAAATTGTGGAAATGTTTAATTTTGTAGTGACCACATTGTTGTGCTGTCTTTGGGCAAATAATCTTTATTGTGTTTTGTTTCATTTAATGTTTGCAATCAATATGTCTCAGGAACAGATTTCAAATGATAATATAATAATGTATGATATAAAATACTTCATGCTCTTATAGTCCAGTAAAGATGAGTTCTGTAGGTTTTTGTACAGCTGCTCAACAACTCCAATCACTGTGGCTGTCGAGCACAATAATAAACAGCAGAATCTTCAGTCTTCAGACTGTTCATCTGCAGATACACCTGCTGTCTGCTGTTGTCTCTGGAGATGGTAAACCGGCCTTTGACTGACTCAGAGTAGTAGATGCTACCACTGCTAGCACTGATAGTAGAAACCCACTCCAGTCCTTTTCCAGGAGCCTGTCTGATCCAAACGTTCCAGTAATTGCCCCCAAACCCTGAATATGTGCAGGTCAGTCTGTGGGATTCTCCAGGTCTTTTAACTGCTGGTTCAGACTCAGTCAGTTTTTGACCCTCAGGACCTACAGACAGTTAAACAGCTCATTAGTTACTGTAATGCAGCCATGTTGTCTTTGTAGCAGGAGGCTTGTCAGAAAAAACAATCATTGTTCTTACCTGCCCAGTTAATAGACAGGATGAGAAAAACAACCAAATAATCAGGTGTGATCATTGTAAAAGCCAGTTGTCTCTGTCCAGTCTACAGTGTGTCTGTCAGTGATTCAGTCTCTGTCCTTCACTCTGCAACACATATGTAGAGATGAAGAGATCAGAGTTTTGCATCGACTCCTCCTCCTCACAGAGAAACACACCACATCTCACACACCTCTGGACAAAACAACAATGACATCATCATATTATGTGATACATTTTAAGACTTTCAGTGAGATGTTTTTAATAATGAATAATTGTCTGAATTGATTTAATAATTATGTTTATTCACACACCAGTAAGATGTATTCATGTGTTGGTCCATTCATATACTAGATATATCATGTAAATGTTCAAATATATTCTCGTCACCTGTTGTTAAACATTAATAATGGGAACATTATAAACCATCCTTGTTGTAGAAAAACACATGTTAGATGAAACACTGAGAAACAGGAAGTCACAAACCACAACATCAGCTGTTGTTTTCATATGATGCATGTATGTATGTGTGAGTGTTTAGAGTCACTGTCATACTCTCCTTAGTTAGTGTCATCTGACTTCATATGTTCTGCTGCCACCTGTAGGTCTTTGGAAACAAATGTTCTGTGGAGTTTTTGTAAAGCTTCTCTGCTTCCTTTAACCAGTGTGTGTGTTTGGCACAGTAATACACAGCAGAGTCCTCTGGCTTTAAGTTGGACAGCCTCAGATACACCATGCTGTTGCTGTTATCTCTTGTGAATTCTATCCGTCCTTCCACACTGTTCGCATAATCTGTTCTACTTGCATCGCTGTAGACACGCCGATCCATTCCAGTCCTTTTCCTGCAGGTTGTCTGATCCAGTGCATACTGCAGCAGCTGAATGTGAAGCCAGATCCCCTGCAGGACAGACTGAGAGTCTCCCCAGGCTTTTTCACTACTGAACTGGAAGGAATGGACTCCATACTCTGACCTGTACAACCTGATGAGATGAAAGAAGAGAGGAGCCACAGAAGAAAGTGAGACAGTCATCTGGGAAGTTTTCTGCTATCACTGACTGACCATCAGTCCATGTTGTGTGATAGAAGATAAAACAGCAAGAAGCAGGAGAACTCACAGGGCAGAGAGAGAGCAACCAGCAGAAGAGTGAGTGTGTTCATCATCCTGAGGCTGGAGATGTGACCTCTGATGCTCCACACAAAGTACAAGAGCAGTCAGCAGGACAGAAGTACACTGCACAGACTGAAGATTTGCATCAGGACAACATGAGGAGGGAGTGGCTCATCTACACACACTGTGTTAGATTTTTATTTAATTGTATCATTTATTTCATGTTCATGTTTTAATGTAGCTGATTGTTGGTTTCAATATCACATCCTAAACAGAACATTTCTTTCTCATTTATCCTCATGTGAATTGTTTTTTCACGTTTTTTTTTTTAAGTTAACGAATCATCAAAAGAAATATTAGCTGCATGACAGACATAATATGTATTAATCTGGTTATAATTCTAACATTCATTGATTTAATGAATTATATATTTCTTTATTTTCTGTTCCTGAAAATAAGAGTGAAGTTAAGACCATACTCTATATGAATGCTATAATGAAATCCTCAATATTTTTTTCCTTATTTTTGTCCCTTGAAGGTTTCAGTATTCAATAGTGGATGTTTGAAGCTATGATGAGAAACTTGGAGCCTCACAAGAAAATAAACAACTCTGTAACTGAAACCTGATGATGATATGCAGTAAACTAATTGCAACACTGCACAGAAGAATGTTTTGTTGCTTATTGTCATGACTGTAGATCTGTTGTTCTTGTCTGGTTTTGTCTTGTGGTTTCTTGTATTTGATTTCCATGTTCTTTGTATCTTGTCTTGTGTCTTTTGTTTTTCCATGCCCTCATGTTTCCTTTAAGTTCTCCTGTGTATTTTCCTATGTTCTTCCCTCTGGCTCCCTCTGTCTATTGTATTGTTCCCTTCATGTTCTCTCATGTGCTCCTCCCCTTCATTACCACACCTGGCCTCCTCCCTCCCCTCTCTCCTCACCTGTTCCTCGTCTGTTCATCAGTGTCTGTGTATTTAGTCTGTGTGCTCCCTTCACTCCTTCTCTGGTCATTGTATGTATTTGTCCGCCTCTGTATTTGTCCATGTTCCCGTTCATGTCCCTGCTCCTGCCTGACACTTATTTCCCAAATAATGAGTGTGAAAGGGATCTTTTCTATCAAATTTAAGAAGAGTAAACAGATGTTGCAAAGCTTTAAGTAAGTGTACAGCCGACAAACGGGATGAACCTTTATCTATTCTCTCAGTCCACAGTGTTCACAAGACTTGTGCATATTATAATCTAAACCTCCTCTACACACAAACTAAGCATCATAAAAAGACTTAAATCTCCAGTTATATAATTTGTAAAACCATTTAATTACACAAAAGCTGTTTGTTGTTCAGATACTATTATCTGAGGAGGTGTTTTAATAATATCTATGTTTAGCAATACTTACAATATTTTGGAATCAAACATAAATGGCTCTTAAAACATTTTAATATGTTTTGTTTTTGGACTGCTTGAAGTGATGACATTATCATGGGAGATTATGGTGATAAGATTAGTTCTGTAGGTTTGTGTACAGCTGCTCAACAACTCCAGTCACTGTGGCTCTTGAGCACAATAAACAGCAGAATCTTCAGACTTCAGACTGTTCATCTGCAGATACACCTGCTGTCTGCTGTTGTCTCTGGAGATAGTAAACCGGCCTTTGACTGACTCAGCGTAGAAGATAGCTACTACGATCACCACAGACAGCAGCAACCCACTCCAGTCCTTTTCCAGGAGCCTGTCTGATCCAGTTCATCCAGTAGTCGCTGAATGTGAATCCAGAGGCTGTACAGGTCAACCTGTGAGATTCTCCAGGCCTTTTAACCACTGGTTCAGATTCTGTCAGAGTCTGTCATCCTTTCGTAGAGGAGGAAGATATCTGAGTTTTGCATTGACTCCTCCTCACAGAGAGGAAACATTTCCCACATGTCTATTAATTAAACTTCACATTTAAAAAATGGCATTTATTCAAATCAGTTCAAGTGTAATTTGTCTCAGCATCATGGTTTCTCGTTACTCCCCACAAGTATATTGGACAGATGAGGTCAATGATCTACTGTTCAGTACCTCTCAGTAATCAGAGAATATCCATGAGAATTTTTGAAGATGTTTTATTGTCACGTTAAACCATCCACCAATGATTTGAATTTACTTTCTGATCAACAACTTTCATTGTTTGTGTTGACATGAGTGGTTTAATATGAATTAATGCTTTTCCAATTAAAATGACTTTTGCTATGAGTGATGTCATCATAAAGACAATAAATATTTACTCATGAGTTTATAGTAAAATCATAGAAACAATGTGGATATATCAAAGTGCTTTTACAGGTGGAGATGAAACCCAGATGTCATGAGGATTACATGTTTGCTGTCTGTGGAGGTTTTTGTGCAGCTGCTCCACTGTCTTCAGTCACTGTGTCTCCACGAGCACAGAAGTAAACAGCAGAATCTTCTGCTGTCAGGCTCCTGATCTCGAGGTACTGAGTGCTGCTGGACACGTCTTCAGTCATGAGGAAACCACTTTGAAAGGAGCTGGCATAGCTAGCAGAGTTTGAACCTGTGACCATTAACCCAATCCACTCCAGAGCTTTCCCTGGCTTCTGTCGTATCCAGTGAATAAAGTAGTCTGTCATGTCAAACCCAGATATGACACATGACATCTTCACTGTCTCTGCAGGTGTTTTCACCTCAGAGGGAGACTGGTCCAGTTTGATCTCACTCCAAACTCCTGGAAGCAAATAAAATGTGATCATTATCCAACAAACTTGTAAATCACAGGTTTGACATTTACAAAAGAAGTAAAGCAGAATGAATTTTCTCACCATGAATACTAACTACAAATAATAAACTCCAGATGATTGTATTTTCCATTCTGTGATAAACACTGTAGTTCAGAGCTCTCTGATCTCAGTGTTTCAAATATATCTCAGTCTGTCACAGGTTTCTGTCACAAGTTACTGATGGTGTGTTTATAAGAGGAGAGTTTGCATAGACCTCCTCCACAGGTTTAAAGAGGGAACATGTGACACACACACATTTTCATAAGCAGAGTAACAGCAGACACTGTAGAAAAAAGTCCTGGCAACTAAACGAAGAAATACAGCTACTGTTAAAGTTGTAGTTGCGTTACAAAATGTTTTCCGATTATTTCAAGAACATTTACAACAAATTTGTAGAATAACCTGCAGGAGACCATTGATGTGTGGGGTGATTTTGGTGACACTACACTGAATAATAGTGAAGTTATTGAATATTTTTTGTAGTATCTCTTTTCGGTGTTGCACTTTGTAGACGGTCCCTGCGCCCTCGTCTCACAGACGGCTGACCATAGAGACCAATGTTATTTGTCCAGAAGGAGCGCTCGTTTTGATGAAAATGAAAATGCGGTTGTAGCTCGTTGTCTACCCTACTACGGTAGGAAAGAGTCGTCGTTTGTGTTTAAACAACTAGTGCAGTGCCCGTAAGAAAAGTGTATTCCTATAAAAAAGTGGGAGGTTAAGGAGCTTTTTCATGGATGGCCAAATGAGGCTGTGTTTGAAGGTGGGACGTCAGGGATATTTAGGTTTGTTGTGAAATCCGATATTCCAGGGTATAATTGGCCGTTTTTGATTCATTTATTCATTTTTTTATTTTGACATACTGTATTAACACAATGGACCTAAAATCACAAAAAAAAACAAAACATAAAATCCGAGTAGAAATAGTTAGATTTTTTTACTGTGAAAACCACAAATATGTTTAACAAACCATTTTTTTTTTCACTTATAATGCAAATATAAATTGTTGTTTGCTAAATTTGTGCATACATTTAAAACATTTACAAAGTTATATGTAACTATTCACATTTAAATGCAGGCAATGCTCAGGTCTGCCTGAGCTCCTGCCTGCTCCACATTCAGCATCTCCTCATTGTTTTGACTCATTAAACAAAAAACCAACTCCACTACACACTAAACACACTAAACCAAACACTACATAACACACTAACTACACACTCCAAACATGCTAAATGTCACAAATCTCTCAACTCTCAATATCGCTGTCTATACACCGACCGTCGTTCGGCCTGTCAATCATCCGCCTAGGTCCCTCCCACAACTTCCTGTTCCTCAACAACCAAACTTGCTGCTTGGACACTTTCGTGACAAAAGCCCGTTTTTACCGTTTCTTCCTGCACCAGACACAAAGCAAACGTGACGGCAATGTTCGCGAAAAAGCGTGGCGGACATTATTTACCCTAAGTCCGGTTTTGGACGTGCCGATGCGTCCGGTCCGTCGCCTCGGGATGTGGGCCGTGTAGCTAGCGGCTAGCAGCTAGCTAGCCGCTAGCTACACACGAACATC
Source organism: Sparus aurata (assembly GCF_900880675.1). Taxonomy (NCBI): domain Eukaryota; kingdom Metazoa; phylum Chordata; class Actinopteri; order Spariformes; family Sparidae; genus Sparus; species Sparus aurata. Next base: position 13,116,195 of record NC_044209.1, on the reverse strand, counting down.
CACAGATTCCGATTCCACTTTGTTGTCTGCGCGTCTCCAGATCTCCTCAGACCCGAACAGACTCGGTCCAGACTCGTGTAATCTCATCAATCCACAACAGTCAGTTTAGATGCACAGAACAGAACGGACCGAACCGCCGGCAAAATCCCGGTCCAGCTCGCGCCGCTGCAGGTATAAATCCGCTTGTTTCTTCAGGTATGTCGTGGGCTTGAACTCTGCAGTGATTGGCTCTGGTGCGCACGTGGCCACGGTGTGCAGTGATTGGCTCTGGTGCGCATGTGACTGTGGTGGCTCCGGTGGACAATGCTTGGCGGAATTTGTAAAGCATTTATGAAATAATTTATTCACGGTATCATTGCAGTCCAAGCAAATGCTTAGATGCACACCACTGAACCACGCAGCAGCCATGTTGAAAGTCTCGGGTCAGTGTGATCCTGATCCGCAGAGATATTTGACTAACAGACACATACACACACACACACACACACACAGACAGACAGAGATTCCGTGCTTTTATAGAAAGATGTTTCGCTTATGAGTTACTGATCTGGGAGGTTCGAATCTGTGAATATATTTCCAACTTTACCGAACTCAATCATACCAGATAAGTCCGTTACGTATCATATCAAAACCAGCTGAGCTCGCTTTGCGTACCTGTGCTGTGTCGTTCTTCTGTTTAGAGAAGCTCGCTGCTATTCGAGAGGCTCTCACAAGATCGTCGGTGTGATGATGAGACTCCACCTGCGCCTACCGCCAACTCACCTAAGTTCTATTCAGTGCAAGCCCACTAAGCTGCACGGTGACTTTTTACATGGAACTTGGACAGGGCCGGGGCACAAAGACCACTGTGGCCGTACGATGATTTTTTTTTTCACGTGGCATCAAAGCCAAAGTGTGGGGCAGCAGCGGCCATGGCCACTGGAAATTCCCACCCTGCTGTTTAAAAAATGTATTTAAACAATTTAAATATGATGTGAGCTGTTTTCCTGAGAGAATGTATTTACTGTCAGCACCTCCTACATCACATTTAAGATTAACTTCAAATGTAAGAACAGCTTGTTGTTATTGCAGCATTTAATCACTTAGTGTTCTTCCTGTATTTGCAGCAAAGTGACAGCAGACAGCATCATGTAAACAGTATGAAAACTTCTGTCTGATGCTGCTGGTTGGCATGAAAGGTTTTTAATCATTTCAGTGTCAGCAGATGTTTGAAGACATACAGAGAAACTTGGAGCCTCGAGAGGAAAACAGCTGCTCAGGAACTGAAACCTGTGAGACAAAATGCAAAAACTACATCTGAGTGTTGAGAGTCAGTCAGTTAATATCAATGAGAACACAGAGTCTCCTTTAAGTAACAGAGGAGAGACAAACTTGTCGCTGACTGCCCTCTAGTGATTTTATGAAATCAACTCTATTACTGTTCTTCTTAATATTATGTTTCATTTAGATTCCACAAAATGTACAGTGTCTCTTAATTTGTAGAAATGTTGGTTCTTTTTAGTTTCAGTGACCACATTATTGTGCTGTCTTTGGGCCTTTTATCAGCGAGTGACATTTATTGTGTATTGTTTCATTTAATGTTTCTTATCAATATTTCTCAGGAACAGATTTAAAAATATGATATGATGATGTATGATATAAAATGCTTCATGTTTTGGCTCCTTCAGCCCAGTAAAGATGAGTTCTGTAGGTTTTTGTACAGCTGCTCAACAACTCCAGTCACTGTGGCTGCCGAGCACAATAATAAACAGCAGAATCTTCAGTCTTCAGACTGTTCATCTGCAGATACACCTGCTGTCTGCTGTTGTCTCTGGAGATGGTAAACCGGCCTTTGACTGACTCAGAGTAGTATTGGTTGCTACCACTAGGTTTACTGACTAAAGCAACCCACTCCAGTCCTTTTCCAGGAGCCTGTCTGATCCAGTGCATAGCATAGTCACTGAATGTGAATCCAGAGGCTGTACAGGTCAATCTGTGAGATTCTCCAGGCCTTTTAACCACTGGTTCAGATTCTGTCAGAGTCTGACCATCAACACCTGTTAAACCAAAGAATAAATCAATGAATAATTAGAACATATAAATGTAAGGTATTGTCAGCACAAGTTATTTAAACTTAGGATAAGTGTAGCTCCTCACCTGCCCAGCAGACAGTTAACAGCAGCAGTCCTGTCCTATAGTCCATCATGTTAAACTGTGTGTCCACTGTTCTCTGTCATCCTCTCTGCAGTCAGATAAGTAGAGGAGGAAGACATCTGAGTTTTGCATTGACTCCTCCTCACAAAAAGGAGAAAATTATAGTGGATGTCTTTTGTACCTTCAGTGTGCTGAACTTGGACAATGACAATACATAACATGTTTAGATTCAAGCCAAGTTAATTTGATCGAGGAAATCAGAATTTGCTCTCTAAGTTTGGCTTCTGTGTAGCATTTTAGTTATTTTACATTTAAAAATGGATTAGTTGCTATCTTCTCTCCAGAGACCAGAGACACACAGTTCTTCATAAAAACACACCAATGCCTCAATCTGCTGTGGTTCAACTTGAAGTCTGGAAAAACTTCTTTTGTTTGATCAACATCTGGAGCCTTTTTCAAAATCCTTAATAATTATTGTTCCTTTTTCAAAACTTTGACTCCATATTAAATTACTGACTTGAATTGTTATTATTGTTATTCCCATTTAAATCATGTTGTTAAATGATGGACTAAAAACAAATCATATCAACATATCAACAAAAATTATATGTCAGTAAATGTATGGCAGATAAAATGTAATATTCCCAGTGGTGGTAAATAGAGGAAGTGGTTTTTGTATGACTCTCCTGTTATTGTCTCTCACTGTGTCTCTCTGGCACAGTAATACACTGCTGTGTCATCAGTCTTCAGACTGTTCATCTGAAGGTAGAGTTTACTGCTGGAGTCATCTCTGGAGATGGTGAATCTTCCCTTGACTGACTCGGAGTAAAAGATAGGAGTACTAGCTGTGTCTATATAAGCGATCCACTCCAGTCCTTTTCCAGGAGCCTGTCTGATCCAGTTCCAGACTGAGCCTCCAAAGTCAAATCCAGATGTTGTGCAGGTGAGTCTGTGGGACTCTCCGGGTCTTTTAACTGCTGGTTCAGACTCTGTTATGGTCCAACCTTCAGCAGCAGTCGAAACAAACAGAGCAACAACCAGGAGTGTCAGCTTTCTGTAAGCCATGTTCAGAGTGTGCTTCTGTTTTCAAATCCATGAGTCCTCTTTAAATATGATGTCAACTGGATCACTGTGAGAGTTTGTTTACAGGAAGCCCCTCCTACATCTCATTCTGCTTTTAAAGTCAAATTAAACAGTTTGAATGCAAAATAAAACAGTATTTAAACAACCTGACAAATTGAACACATCTGTACCTCCATGTCTACAAAGAGCTGTTGGGTAAATTTAGACAATTTAACTTAAACTTAAACTTAAAAAGTTGAATCTTTAGGATCATGAAAAATATATACTATCATAAATGCAAGATTATTTTTTTATTAATGAATATGGTTGTTTTTGTTTTCATACATTAATTGCAAATTGCAGAGGTGATGTGAGCAAGAGAATATAATGAACACTTCAGTCTGCTGCAGCTGGTTTAAGGCTGTTTAAAGCCACAGACATCCAGAAAAACTTGGATACTAAAAACTGATTGCTGTAGTGCACATGTAAACTCTGCTGACTGTCTGTTAGATATGCTGTATGTCAGTGATCTTTTAAATAACAATTACATCTTTTATAATTATGTGCAATTACTACACAAATGCTTTTTTTTTTTTTGTCAGCAACTGTTTTCTCTGAGGTGTGGATTCCAAGAAGTTCAACTATGGAATGAATAAGATGTCCTTTTTTAGTCATATTTCTGTTGTAATTAAACATTATAAGTTTCTCACGATGATTTCAATTTAGCTGCATGTATTATATATATGTATTATGTAGATATCAATATGAACATCAATGTATAATTTTCTTTGATTGAGGTGAGGACAGTGATGATGTGAGATGATTGTGATAAAGATGAGATCTGTAGGAGTTTTGTGATGTTTACAGACTTTTTAAAATCATTTATGTATTGAGTGTTTTTTATTATTGGTTGATGATGGTCATTATCGGGACAGTTTAGATGATTCTTTTAAAGAATAAAACATGTGAATACAAATGGATTTTTTTCCTATGGGTCTCTCAGTCCAGTAAAGATGAGTTCTGTAGGTTTGTGTACAGCTGCTCAACCAACTCCAGTCACTGTGTCTCTCGAGCACAATAATAAAAAGCAGAATCTTCAGTCTTCAGACTGTTCATCTGCAGATACACCTGCTGTCTGCTGTTGTCTCTGGAGATGGTAAACTGGCCTTTGACTGACTCAGAGTAGTATTGTTTGCTGTCATCATAATAAGTCAAGGCGATCCACTCCAGTCCTTTTCCAGGAGCCTGTCTGAGCCTGTTCATATGATAGTCACTGAATGTGAATCCAGAGGCTGTACAGGTCAATCTGTGAGATTCTCCAGGCCTTTTAACCACTGGTTCAGATTCTGTCAGAGTCTGACCATCAACACCTGTTGAGACAAAAACATATATGTGTCATTGGCTTGGCAGCACAAATAAAAGTAATCTAAAATTAAGATCAGTGTAGATGTTCACCTGCCCAGCAGACAGTCAACAGCAGCAGTCCTGTCCTATAGTCCATCATGTTAAACTGTGTGTCCACTGTTCTCTGTCATCCTCTCTGTGGTCAGATAAGTAGAGGAGGAAGACATCTGAGTTTTGCATTGACTCCTCCTCACAGGGAGGAAATAATTCCCTGATGTATTTTAATAACACACCTAAATGCAAACTTTAGTTCAGGAATCTGTTACATTTCCAAACAGCATTCATTCAAACCAATTCACATATAATTTGTATCAGCATCATTTTTTCTAATTTCTTCCTGTAGACAGCATATGTGCTGAATAATTATCTGTAGTATTCTTATAATGGTTATCACCCATATCCATGAGTATTTTTGCAGTTTGTTGAATTGTCATTTTATCATGTTAAACCATCCACCAATCACCTGAATGTTTTGGGGGGGATTCATGACATTAAGAGTTTCTACTTGTGTAGAAAAATTGTGTTATTTAATGTTTTGACAACTGAAGAAACTGTGTTACTGCGAGTGATGTAACATAAAGAGATTAAACATTAAGTCATGAGTTTACAGTAAACTTTATGGGAACCTAATGTGGATATAAAGTGCTTTTGCAAGTGGAGATAAAACCCAGATGTCATGAAGATCACATGTTTGTTGTCTGTGGAGGTTTTTGTGCAGCTGCTCCACTGTCTTCAGTCACTGTGTCTCTACGAGCACAGAAGTAAACAGCAGAATCTTCTGCTGTCAGGCTCCTGATCTCGAGGTACTGAGTGCTGCTGGACACGTCTTCAGTCATGAGGAAACCACTTTGAAAGGAGCTGGCATAGCTAGCAGAGTTTAAACCTGTGTTCATCCTCCCAATCCACTCCAGAGCTTTCCCTGGCTTCTGTCGTATCCAGTGAATAGCGTAGCTCGTCATGCTATAACAAGATATGATACATGAGATCTTCACTGTCTCTCCAGGTCTTTTCACCTCAGAGGGAGACTGGTCCAGTTTGATCTCACTCCAAACTCCTGGAAGCAAAGAAAATGGGATCATTATCCAACAAACTTGTAAATCACAGGTTTGACATTTACAAAAGAAGTAAAGCAGAATTAATTTTCTCACCATGAAAACTAACTACAACTCGGTCTGTCACAACTTTCTGACACAAGTTACTTGCGGTGTGTTTATAAGAGAAGAGTTTGCACAGAACTCCTCTACAGTGACACAAACACATTTGCACAAGTACAGTAACAGCAGACACTGTAGAAAAAAGTCTGGCAACTAATTTCTGGACTGATTGTGTCGTGAAAAAATGTGTGTATGTGTGACGACCTCTCTTCCTCTTGAATTGGTAGTCTGACATGCTCTGACTGTTTTCTTGCAGAGGTAGATGGAGCTGGGAGGGTCGTCTACCTGTACCTGCCTTTCTGGGCGGGGCTTCCAGAGTGTATATAATGACTGCCTCTAGGGGTGTGTCTCTCTCTCTCACCTGGGCCTGCAGCAGGGCTCACAGCCTCTTTTCCTTTGTTTAGTTTGATGCACTTCACAACACACACTACACCATATCTTCACTCATCCATACACTGCTGCCACGACTGATACTTTTCCTATTGTACATATCCCACTAGTTTAACATTTATGTTGGTTTGAGTTAAATAAACTACTTTTTGTTTAAGATATCTGTGTGTGACCTCCCTTCTTGTTGCCATCCTTGAGCCAGGTGGTAACAAATGGGGGCTCGTCTTTGTGTGTAAGGGAGTGTGGCACACAGATTTTGGCTTACTCTTGTTGGAGTTGGTTTTGCCTAGCAGTAGATAACTAGTGTTTTTCTGGACTGGTGGCAGCTGGTAAGGGCTGGGAAGTTTGGAACCCTTATTCCTGACAGGTTAAGCAATGTGGGGCACTTGCTGTCTCCATTGACCCTTTTTTTTGTTTTAGTTTGTTATTTTTGTGCAGCAAGTGGCTAGAGCAGTTGCTCAGGTGCACTTCCAGGACTGCCTAGGTGATTTCCAGCATGCTGGAGATTAACCGGGTCGCTGGGCTTTGTGCTTAATTATCCTACCACAGACCTGCATGAAGACTAGGGTTAAGTGAGTCAGCTAGTATTGGTTAGGCAGTTAGCCAGAGGAATGAGGTTCCATATTTGAAGCAGCCGGTTGCCATGTGGTCACTGTTTGAAAGATTTTTGGTGGGTGTCTAGTCTGTCTGGTTGACAGGAGGATTTTTTTCTGCTAGGTAATTGTGTCTCTTGATTTTGGGGGGAGATGGAGTTTATTGAGGATTTTGTGCAGACTCCAAGTGAGGAATTGCTCAATTGTTATAAGAAAGATCAGCTGTTGAAATTGGCTGACTTCTATAAGGTGGAGCTTCCGAAGAAGTTGAGTAAAGAGGAACTGTTGAAAACATTAAAGGACAAATTGGCTGAAAGTGGGATTTTGTCTGGTCTTGGGGATGGTGCACCTGTTAGTGTGACTGATTCTGCTGATAAAGCCTCACCTGTTGTAAGTAGGTCAGTGCCTAGTGTGGCTGGGTATGGAGTTGGACTGACTTTTGAGCAGCAAAGGCAGCTTCTTCTATTACAATTACAACATGAACAGAAAAATGTTTTGGAGGTGGAAAAACTGAGACAAGAGGCCCGTCTTCGGGAAGTTGAACTAGCTCATGTGCAGGCAAATAAGCAGATGGAGTTGCAGCGCTACAAGTTCGAGCTCATGAGTGCGGGCAAGCTGCAGCCTGAGTCGTCAACGGCTGGTGTTGCAGTGTCACATGTCCTTCCTACTCATTCATTTGATGTTACTGTTAACCTACGGCTAGTTCCTAAGTTTAACGACCAGGATCCGGATATTTTTTTTGTGCTGTTTGAGCGGCTAGCTGAGGCACGACATTGGTCTGATGCTGAGCATACCTTGCTGTTACTGATGTAACAGCAAGTCAGCACCCATCAAGTCACCCTGATGTTACTGATAGTGTTAAATATGAATTGGTTAAAACAGCTGTTCTCAGAGCATATGAGTTGGTACCAGAAGCATACCGTCAACGGTTCAGACAATTCAGGAGAGGGGGACAGACTCATAGTGAGTTTTCTCGTGATTTAGTCAATCATTTTAACCGCTGGTGTGCTGCTTCTCAGGTAGAGACATTAGTGGATCTGCAGGAGCTAATCTTACTTGAGCAGTTCAAGAATACCTTGTCTGATCGTGTTGTGACATACTTAAATGAACAGAAGGTGACGACGATTTCAGATGCTGCCAAGTTGGCGGATGAGTTTGTCTTGACCCACAAATGTTTTACTGGTGAGAACCGTGGCCAGGGAAACCATACTTATAGAGAGAATATGGCGTCGGCTCACACCAGTAAGTGGTTGTCTGACAGGACTGACAGGTTTGTAAGTAAAGTTGGCCAGGGGTTACAGGCGAAGCTGGACCCTAATCGTGTCTGCAATTATTGTTTTGGAAAAGGTCACTGGCGAAATGAGTGTCCAGTGTTGAAAAAAAAGTGGAAGTCGGGTGCATTTGCTACAAAACCATGTGGCGCTGCTGCTACTTTGTGTGCTGATGAGCGAAGCCGTGCTATTGCTGCGGTACAGACTATCACAAAACCTTCAGAGGGGCCAGTGATTGAGCTTCCTGAGGTGGAGACACAACTGTCCGATTCTACAGTAAGTGCAGAGATTGACCCTGGTTACGCTGCCTTTGTGTCAGATGGCTTTGTTTCACTGATTGGTAGTGACGGGAAAGTACCTGTAAAGATATTGAGGGATTCGGGCGCCCTTGACTCATTTATTGTGGGCTCTGTTTTGCCTTTCTCTCCTGACTCTGCTGTTGGTTCCAGTGTTGAGGTTCGTGGAATGGGTTTGACAGTTTTTTCTGCTCCACAACATCGTTTGACTTTAATTTCAGATCTGTTACAGGGTGACGTGGTCATGGGGGTGCGTCCTTCATTGCCTATGGGGGGAGTGCAGGTCATCCTGGGAAATGACCTGGTTGGTGATCGGGTGTGGTCAGATGTGCCCGCTCGGAGTGTTGAGCCAGCTTCTCAAGTAGTACGTAGGGAGTCTCTCACAGCCACCTCTACAATTCTTCCCACCTGTGCAGTGACACGAGCTATGAGCTCTGTCAGTAGTGGTTCTGCTGTTGAGAACTTCGATAGGAAGAGAAAACCAGTGTTTCCTGTCCCTGCTTATCATTTGCCTGTGTCTTGCAGTGACCTCATTCAAGAACAAAAGGATGATCCTACACTTCAGGTTTTGTTTTGCCAGGTACTCCCTGATCATGAAGTGGAGAGTGCAGCCTGTGGTTATTTTCTCCAAGATGGGATTTTGGTAAGAAAATGGGTTCCTCACGGAGAGTGTTTTGTGGGGGATGAAATAGTGCAGGTTGTTCTACCACTTAAGCGAAGACCCACAGTATTACAGATCGCTCATGATGGTGTGTCAGGTCACCTAGGTGTAAGGAAAACCTATGATCGAGTTCTGAGACATTTTTACTGGCCTCGGTTAAAAAAAGACATCTCTGCCTTTATCAAGACTTGTCACACGTGCCAACTGACTGGAAAACCAAATCAGGTAATAAAGCCTGCTCCATTATATCCTATTCCTGTTGCTGAACACCCATTTGAGCATTTGATTGTTGATTGTGTTGGTCCCCTGCCACGCTCCAAGTCAGGTAGTAACTTTTTGCTAACTGTGATGTGTCAAGCTACACGCTACCCTGCAGCCTTTCCCCTCAGAAATATAACCACCAAATCTGTTGTGAAGGCATTGACACAATTCATGTCTACCTTTGGTATTCCTAAAGTTATACAGTCTGATCAAGGGTCTAATTTTACATCGAAGTTGTTTGCAGAAGTGTTGCAGCAGTTAAACATCAGACATTCACAGTCCAGTGCTTATCATGCTCAGAGCCAGGGAGCTTTAGAAGGGTTCCATCAAACCTTAAAGTCCCTCCTTCGTGCATATTGCACTGAGTTGGATCGTGATTGGGAAGAAGGGTTACCATGGCTTATGTTATCAGCTAGGGAGGTGTCTCAGGAGAGCCTGGGTTTTAGCCCAAATGACTTAGTGTTTGGTCACACTGTGCGTGGTTTTTTGGCCTCCTTACAGAGTGACTGGAAATCAAAAGAGGCTCCACAAAACTTGATAGATTATGTCAATGGTTTTAGACACCGTTTGTATCAGGCCAACAAGCTGGCAAAAGAAAACCTAAAGGCAGTTCAACACAAAATGAAACGTCTTCATGATCGGCGTGCCGAAAGTCGGGAATTTAGTCCTGGTGATCAAGTTCTGGCGCTTTTGCCTCTAGTGGGATCTCCATTCCAGGCTAAGTTTTGTGGCCCTTATATGGTGGCTAAAAAGGTGTCTGACTTAAATTACTTAATCTCAACCCCTGACCGGAAGAAATCAGTGCAGTTGTGTCATGTTAACCTGCTTAAACCATACTTTGCTCGGTCTTCAGTGGCAGGACTTGAGTCATCGCCGTCTTGTGTTGCTGTAGCAGTTCCAGTGGGTCAGGTACGTGTACATTCTGATCTGGCAGTAGAAACAGAGGAAGAACTGTGTACACCGGATGATGGCATGTTGAGAGGTCGACTTAAAAACTCTGAGTCTCTTGCGAGTCTGAACGAAATGTTGACCCATTTGTCTGAACCAAGACGATCAGAGTTAGTAAAGCTAGTTAAAAGTTACCCCTGCCTCTTTGCAGATACCCCATCTCGTACTCATCTCATCGAGCATGATATTGATGTGGGAGAGGCTCCACCAGTCAGACAGCGGTTTTATCGTATGTCACCGGTCAAACATGAACATTTAGAGGCAGAAGTCAAATACATGTTGGAAAATAACATTGCGGAGCCATGTGCATCTAGTTGGTCCTCCCCCTGTTTGCTGGTAAAGAAGTCCGATGGTACATTTAGACCCTGTACAGACCTGCGGAAGGTAAATAAACTGACCAAACCTGACTCTTTTCCACTTCCTCGTATGGAGGATTGTGTGGATCAGGTTGGGTCTGCCAAATTCGTCAGCAAGTTTGACTTGCTTAAAGGTTACTGGCAGGTTCCACTGACACCTAGAGCTAGGGAGATTGCCTCCTTCATTACACCCAGTGGGTTGTACTCGTACACAGTAATGCCATTCGGGTTGCGTAATGCCCCAGCCACATTTCAGCGCCTGATGAATAAGGTGGTGTCAGGTCTGGTGGGCTGTGCTGTGTATTTGGACGACGTTGTGGTTTATAGCGACACTTGGGAGGATCATCTACAGCGAATTCAAGCTTTGTTTGACCGACTGGCTCTGGCTTCTTTGACTGTTAACTTGGCAAAGTGTGAGTTTGCTAAGGCAACAGTAACCTACTTGGGTAAGGTCGTTGGCCATGGGCAAGTGCGTCCAGTAAGAGCTAAGGTGTCGGCGGTTGACAAATTTCCTGTTCCTGCGACCAAGAAAGACCTATCCCGTTTTCTGGGTATGGTGGGGTATTATCGTGGATTTTGTAAGAACTTCTCCACAGTGGTTGCTCCCCTAACTTCCCTTCTTAGCCCAAAAGTGAAGTTTGAGTGGTCTCGTATCTGTCAAGAAGCTTTTGAGTCTGTTAAGTCTATGTTGTGCTCTGCCCCTGTCCTAGCAGCTCCGTAGATGGAAAAGCCTTTCTCATTGTATGTGGATGCTAGCAAGGTGGGAGCGGGGGCTGTCCTCATGCAGACTAATGACCATGGTGTTGACTGTCCGGTGAGTTTCTTTTCCAAAAAATTCAACATACATCAGTTGAACTATTCCATCATTGAAAAAGAGGCACTGGCACTCATCTGGGCACTGAGACATTTTGAGGTTTATGTGGGCAGTGGAGCAAGTGCTTTAGTGGTCTACACAGATCATAATCCTCTGACCTTTCTCCACTCGCTTCAAAATCCAAACCAGCGTCTGATGCGTTGGTGTCTTTTCCTACAGCCTTTCCATTTGGATGTACGGCATGTAAAGGGAACTGAAAATACTGTTGCAGATGCCATGTCACGAGGAATGTCCTAAGTTGTTTGTTTTCTTCCTGTATGGTCTCTTTCAGTTCGTTTTGGTGTCATCTCCTCTTAATCTGCTTCCTAGGTACCATGGTTGCTGAGTTGGTGCCCTCTATGGACAGGGTGTGATGTCCTGCAGGTTGTACAAACATTTGGGGTTTCTTTTGGCATTGGATAAACCAGAGGGTTCCAGTTATTTAGTTATTCTGTTGTCTATTGAGGGCTTGGGTTGTGGTAGTCTAACTGTGGGGATCCTGGTCAGGATCCTCATTTGAAGGGAGGGGGTGTGACGACCTCTCTTCCTCTTGAATTGGTAGTCTGACATGCTCTGACTGTTTTCTTGCAGAGGTAGATGGAGCTGGGAGGGTCGTCTACCTGTACCTGCCTTTCTGGGCGGGGCTTCCAGAGTGTATATAATGACTGCCTCTAGGGGTGTGTCTCTCTCTCTTACCTGGGCCTGCAGCAGGGCTCACAGCCTCTTTTCCTTTGTTTAGTTTGATGCACTTCACAACACACACTACACCATATCTTCACTCATCCATACACTGCTGCCACGACTGATACTTTTCCTATTGTACATATCCCACTAGTTTAACATTTATGTTGGTTTGAGTTAAATAAACTACTTTTTGTTTAAGATATCTGTGTGTGACCTCCCTTCTTGTTGCCATCCTTGAGCCAGGTGGTAACAAGAAATACAGCCACTCTTAAAGCTGTAGTTAAATTATGAAACGTTTTCCCATCTTTTAGAGGCGATGAATTACATGAAAATAAATTAGCTAAACGAGTCATTACGTTCATCTTGAATTGAGGAAATTCAAGTTTCTCTTAGTCTCTTCTACACTGAGAACTTAGATCAACCATCAACATTTTCACCTCTTATTCTGTCTACCAGAAACAAAACATTGCCTTAACAATTCAGTGAATTAAATAAAGATTCATGTATATAAACTCCTCACACACCCCCATCTGTATTAATGTTTGCATTTAACAACATGTATGTGTGGTTGAGTCACATGGTCTCTGGGTATTTGTGCAGGTCTGTTGGTGGTTTGTATCACTGTGGTCTGACGTACACAGTAATAAACAGCTGTGTCCTCAGGCTGCAGATTCTGTCCTGTTAGAGTCACTGTTCTAGCAGAAGTGTCTCTGCTGTAGCTGAACTTGTTCTTCAGAGCATTATTTTGATAAAGGCCAATGGTTCCCCACTGATGAGAAATCCAGTCCATTGGTTTTCCTTCACACTGTCTGATCCAACCTGTTGCATAGCTGTTATCAGTCAAAGAATAACCAGAGACCTGACAGGTGATGGTCAAAGACTGTCCAGGCTGCACAACCTTTGAGTCTGGCTGGATGAGATCAATACTGTTCACACCTGTGGAAACACAAATCAACATTATCTCCATCATCCATCTGACTATTCAGTGTTTCTAATGTGTTTATTAGTGTGAATCCACTGAAAGCTCCTCACAGGATCCAGCAGCCAGCAGCAGCAGCAGAGCTACAGAGAACATGGTTGATGTTGAAGCTGAACTGATGTGAGCTCTTCTGTCCTCTCACTGACACAAACTTCACGTACTTATGAGGCGAAACACACAAGGAGGCTAATTTACATACTGATGACAGTAAATCAGCTGACTAAAGCATATTTAAATGAATCAAAATGAAAACTTAATGTTCAGGCTTTTCTCTTCATCTCACTCAATGAGAGGGTGAAACTTAAAACACTGACAAACACACTTTGGATTATTATGAACGCACCATGTTTTGTTGTTTGTGGACTCCATGAAGCTGAAGACTTCTGATTAACTGATGAAAGCAGCTTTTTTAAATAATGTGTTAATGAAAAGACACAAACTTTTTGCATCTTCAAGATGTCAATGGAATTTATATAATTACGTGACTTCATCATGTATGAAAACATTTGAAAGTGTAATTTGTTTAACAGAAACGTATCACTCTTTATGAAGTCCAAGTTGTTGCGTTTCCATTTTCATTTGCCATATATGAAATACAATGTATAGATATCTTTCTATGTGCTTATTAATTACTTCACAGCTCCGGGAAAATCATCAGTAGCCATGGCAAGTGCTCCATTACAACAACCGACAAGAAAACCCACAATGCCTTGCACACATACCAAAAAATTAATGGTCATGTTGTCCGTGTGGCTAACAAAGTAGGGGGATAATATAAACTGGTCGTAAATAATAATATGGGAGCATATTATTCTAACAAATGAGATGATACAACTTAAATTATAACATGAGAAAACATAATTTAATACAAGTATTTAAGTTGTTGTAAACAAATTGAATTAAGATCCTTTCACTAAAGTCTGCAGACTCTTCCTCTTGTTACTGTAACAGTGAACTGGTGTTGAAATCATTAGTGGTCTGAGGGCTCCTCCTCTGGTGGCTTCATGTTACAAGTGTTCAGGCACTGAGGGGTTTTTGTTCAGGTCTACTGATGGTTTGTGTTATTGTGGCTGTCTGGCACAGTAATACACAGCAGTGTCTTCAGACTGCACATTCTGTTCATTTAGAGTCACTGTGTTGCTGGAAGAGTCTGAGTTGATACTGCATTTGTTCTTTAGTGAATCCTTGATGTATGTGCTATATCCAACACCTCCTCTTATAATCCACTCCAGTCCTTTCCCTACAGGCTGTCTGATCCAAGCTGTAGCATAGCTGCTAATAGAATAAGAGACCTGACAGGTGATGGTCAGACGTTGACCTGGCTGCAAAGTCACAGAGGCTGGCTGTGTCAACTGTTCACACTTCACGCCTGTGGAGGAAAACATGTTGAATATTGAATGAGTGTAATAACAGTGAACAGTCAGTGTGCTGTGATCATACAGTGTCTCTGCCTCAGTGAGACTCACAGGATCCAGCAGCCAGCAGCAGAGCTACAGAGAACATGGTTGGTATTGAAGGTGATCTGATGGGAGCTTCTCTTCTTCTGCTGCAGCTGACAGCATGATATCAAGTCTTTATAGCTGACTGTGAGGAAGTTCACTTTGCATAGAGAAGGACACTGACAGGATATAAAAGGAGCATCAACTGTCCTGTTACAAGGAGTCACAGCTTGGAGTTGTGTTATGAACATTAATTTTGACACACATGTAAAACAATATTCATATGATTGTAATGTTTTTAATAATTCGGTTTTTTTGTTATTCTTTACAAGACTTCAACAAGTCAGATGTAAACACACTGACATAAAGAGAATATTAGTAGTAGAATATCTAAAACACCAGAACTATAATAGATTTATAAATAAATATAATTAATTTATTTCTGTAATTGTGAAAAGCAGAAAGTAAAGTTTTGACTTGTTTTGACATGTTGAGTTTTTGTACAGTGCTGCTCCTTCCTGTGTCACTGTGTCTCTTGAGCACAATAATAAACAGCAGAATCTTCAGTCTTCAGACTGTTCATCTGTAGATACACCTGCTGTCTGCTGTTGTCTCTGGAGAGGGTGAAGCGATTCTGGACTGATGTGGAATAAAGTTTATCAGCTCCACTTGGAACAGAAATGTGAGAAACCCACTCCAGTCCTTGTCCTTCAGCTTGTGTGATCCAACTGATATCAGCATCACCATCTGATATTCCTGCATATGTACAGGTCAGTCTATGGGATTCTCCATGCTGCTTCACCACTGGTTCAGACTCGGTCAGAGTCTGACTGCAAACACCTGGAAAGAAAAGCAGTTTGATCAGAATGGAGCCAAACAGAAACCTTGATAAAGAAAGTAAAGAGTTCAGAAGCATGTATTCACCAGAGGCCAGTGATAGTATCAGAAATGCAGTTAAAGACATAGTGAAAACATGTTGCATGTTTAGCTGGTGGTTTGGTTTGTCTTCAGTTTGCAGTGAGATAAATAAAGATGGAAGAGTTCAAGATTTGCATTTGCTCCTCCAAACGATGCTGAAAAAAACTGATGTTTATGTACTGAAGAGAGTCATCTTATTCAAAGAATATCATGGTTGGCTCATTTAAGATATTATTTACATCAGTGTTTTGTCTTATATTTGCTTATCATGTGTTTAAAGTTTCAGCACTGATTAGACAAGACACGTTATAAATGGAAGAGTGAGATCCAACACTTGGAGCCTGAATCCAAACATACAGCTGCTGATACAGTTTGAATCATCACAAGTGAGGAGTAATTTTGATGATGGAGCAGTATCAGTATCTGATGAAAATTATTGAAATGACTGAGAAACAAAGAACCAAGAGGGACTGAAAATCTCATTTATTTGATTTGATTAAAGCTCAGAGGTAAGAGAAAAAACTGTTTTTGCTTTCTTTGAGATAAGCATGAGGGCTTTTTTTAATGCAAGAGGGTAAAATATGAGCACTTTTTCTCAAGTAAAATTTTGGATGCATGTCTTTTACCTTTAACAGAGTATCTCTACATCTGTGCTGGTCTGTCAGCTCTATATTCAAACTTCTAGTCAACAGGGCAGTTAGAAATGTTAACAGTAACATTTGTAATTTATTTTATTTATTTATTTAATTTCAATGTTTGTAGAAAACTTGTCTTGTGAGTCTTAGAGCTATTGGGCTCATACATAGAGGCCATCTTTACAAACCAGAAATGAAGGATAAAAGTTAACATGAAACAGATGCAATAATGGTAGTGATTCAAATGTACTCCAAACACAGATCTGTCAACACATCAGGTTCATACAGTATGCCATACATCATGCAGATTGTCACCTGACAGAGAGCACCAGGAAATGTGTGTAACACTTGGTCAGTGTCGTCTCTAAACTCATTATTATTATCAAGAGATCCTTGATTCTCTGAAACTCATCTTTTAGTGTCTGTACCTCCAGACACACAGAGTCTGCTTATACTGTATCAGTACGCCAAGTTTAAGGGACAATAAGTTACAATGTCATTGCACAAATTAAAACAAGAGACACAAAACAAAAAAGCATTCTTTCATGACCAGAAGTTTCTCCCCCTGGACATTTTACATCTCCTCTAAACATTACTTCCAAGGAAAAACACACAAAACAGATTTGTTTTCTCTATTCTAATTCTCTGTGACTTTGTGCAGCACAACAGGATTAGAAGAGGAAGAAGTGTTTGTATGACTCTCCTGTTATTGTCTCTCACTGTGTCTTTCTGGCACAGTAATACACTACTGTGTCCTCAGTCTTCAGACTGTTCATCTGTAGGTAGACTTTACTGCTGGAGTCATCTCTGGAGATGGTGAATCTACCCTTGACTGACTGGGAGTAAAAGATAGGAGTACTAGCTGTGTGTACAAGTGCGACCCACTCCAGTCCTTTTCCAGGAGCCTGTCTGATCCAGTTCCAGACTGAGCCTCTAGAGTCAAATCCAGATGTTGTGCAGGTGAGTCTGTGGGACTCTCCGGGTCTTTTAACTGTTGGTTCAGACTCTGTTATGGTCTGACCTTCAGCAGCAGTGGAAACAAACAGAGCAACAACCAGGAGTGTCAGCTTTCTGTAAGCCATGTTCAAAGTGGGCTTCTGTTTTCAAATCCATGAGTCCTCTTTAAATATGATGCCAACTGGATCACTGTGAGAGTTTGTTTACAGGAAGCTCCTCCTACATCTCATTCTTCTTTTAAAGTCAAATTAAGACATTTGATTTTTCAATTTCAATATAGTTTTGACAAAGCATCCAGCAGATTGGTTGTTATAAACTTGAGTCGAATAATGATTAATAATGGCTTAAATTATTTGATTCATATCATAATGTACATTAAAAAAAGTTTAATCTTGAATTTTAGGATCATGAAAAACATATTTTGATATAATTGCAAGATTCATTAATGTATTGTTTACTACGTTTGCTTTTGTTATTATATATAAATTGCAAACAAAGGTGATGTGAGCTGGACAATATAATTGAATACTTCAGTCTGCTGCAGCTGGTTTAAAGTCTGAATTTTCAAAGGTTCAGTTTTCATATCGTGGATGTTTGAAGCCACAGAGAACCAGAAAAACTTGGACCTTCTGTCAGATATTCTGTATGTCAGTGATCTTTTAAATGACAATTACATCTTATATTATAAATGTAATTACTACACAAATGCTGGTTTTGGTCAGCTACTGTTTTCTCAGAGATGTGGATTCTAAGTTCAACTAAAGAATGTATAACATGTCCCTTTTTAGTCATATATTTGTTTGTAATTAAAGTAGATAGAGTATTTGCCCCCTTACAGATTTCTTTTGTTTTTGCTGTTTTGTCACACCTAAATGTTTCAGATCATCAAACATTTTTTTTTTTTGGCCTTTTATGGCTTTATTGATAGAACAGCTGAAGAAATGACAGGAAACAGGGAGCGAGAGAGGGGGAGTGACACGCAGCAAAGGGACCCAGGCCTCGGCACATGGGACGCACACTCTACCAACTGAGCAAAACGGCACCCAATCAAATTTTAATATCAGACAAAGATAACCTCAGAAAATACAAAATGCAGTTTTTAAATGATGATGATTTATTAAGTGAAAAACGCTATCGCCCCGCCTGTATAATCATGAATTAACTATTATTAACAACATTATTTGGAAAGCTGAGTTCAATTTCACTAGCTCCACCCAGGCATGATTACTGCAAGACCTGTAGAAAGATGTAGATACAAATGAAATTCTTTCTTATGGGTCTATCAGTATGGTTCAGTACAGATGATAACTGCAGGTTTTTGTACAGCTGCTCAACCAACTCCAGTCACTGTGGCTGTCGAGCACAATAATAAACAACAGAATCTTCAGTCTTCAGACTGTTCATCTGCAGATACACCTGCTGTCTGCTGTTGTCTCTGGAGATGGTAAACCGGCCTTTGACTGACTCAGAGTAGTAGATGTAGCTACTGTCATAGTTGATATATGCGACCCACTCCAGTCCTTTTCCAGGAGCCTGTCTGATCCAGTGCATAGCGTAGCTGCTGAACGTGAATCCAGAGGCTGTACAGGTCAATCTGTGAGATTCTCCAGGCCTTTTAACCACTGGTTCAGATTCTGTCAGAGTCTGACCATCAACACCTGTTGAGACACAAGTTGAATATACATGAATTACTGTATATTTGAAACTCAACTCAACATTAGAGATTTAGTTCAATGTTCACCTGCCCAGCAGACAGTTAACAGCAGCAGTCCTGTCCTATAGTCCATCATGTTAAACTGTGTGTCCACTGTTCTCTGTCATCCTCTCTGCAGTCAGATAAGTAGAGAAGGAAGACATCTGAGTTTTGCATTGACTCCTCCTCACAGGGAGGAAACAGCTGGACTGGAGATCTATATCAATACTAGGGAATTAATGTCCAAGAGTCTAACATGTTTTAGTGTCTGTGAAATGTCAGTCAGTATTAACAACACAACCACATTTATTCCATAAACAAAGAAATGTTATTCTTAGTTCAGACATCTGACACATTAACATACAGGTTTTATTAAAGTTAATGAAATAATGATTCATCTTGTCATCAATATTTTGTTTCTTATCAGTCAATTTGAGAACAGTTGGCAGCACATTAGAATATTTACAACAATATGAATAATCCACAGTTTAATTCTGATCAGCAGAATCACTTTTATGAATATTGCTTGATTGTCGTCTATACCATCACACAATTAACAGGTGTTTAAGAGATTTGACTTAATGTTTTGATCAAGACACGCTGATCAAATCATTTCCAAACTGTTTTTCTCTTTTCAAACTAAATTCAAATAATTTATGGTTCATACATTGTAGGGCTGTCACTTTTTCAAAAAATCAAGTTCGAACGAATTTGAAATTACACGCAATTTATTCGAAAACACCCCCCCCCCCCGACATTAAGCTCCAGTTCCATCATGAGATCCCGAAACGATACCACTGGGCCACATATGATTGCATATAACTTGTGTCATCTTGTCGGTGATGGCGTTTTTACGAGCTGTTGGCAAAGGGCCTGCTGAAGCTGAATGTGCGGAGTACGTCATGTTTGGCCCCTTCAGCCCAGTAAAGATGAGTTCTGTAGGTTTTTGTACAGCTGCTCAACAACTCCAGTCACTGTGGCTGCGAGCACAATAATACACAGCAGAATCTTCAGTCTTCAGACTGTTCATCTGCAGATACACCTGCTGTCTGCTGTTGTCTCTGGAGATGGTAAACCGGCCTTTGACTGACTCAGAGTAGTAGATGTAGCTACTGCCATCACTGCTTACAGTAGAGACCCACTCCAGTCCTTTTCCAGGAGCCTGTCTGATCCAGTGCATCCAGTAGCTGCTGAATGTGAATCCAGAGGCTGTACAGGTCAATCTGTGAGATTCTCCAGGCCTTTTAACCACTGGTTCAGATTCTGTCAGAGTCTGACCATCAACACCTGTTGAGACAAAACAGTTACACATTTAATTAGTTTTGTTCCCAACAACAATGAAAATATTTGAAATGAAAATCAGTGTAGATGTTCACCTGCCCAGCAGACAGTTAACAGCAGCAGTCCTGTCCTATAGTCCATCATGTTAAACTGTGTGTCCACTGTTCTCTGTCATCCTCTCTGCAGTCAGATAAGTAGAGGAGGAAGACATCTGAGTTTTGCATTGACTCCTCCTCACAGGAAGGAAACAGTTCCCTGATTTATTTTATTAACACACCAACATGTGAATTTTATTTCAGGAATCTGTCAAGTTTCCAAACAGTAAACATTCAAACAAGTTCACATATAATTTGTCTCATTGTCATGGTTTCTCATTACTTCCTGTAGACAGCATATGTGCTAAAGACTAATCTGCAGCATTCTTACGATCACCAATATCGATGAGTAATTTTGAAATTTGTTGAATTGTCATCGTATCATGTCAAACCATCCACCAATAATCAGAATGTGTTTTGGGGGGAGTTTGTACTTAAGTAGATGTCATTAGAAAAATCGAATCATTTAATGTTTTGACAACTGAATAAACTCTATTATTGTGAGTGATGTCACACAAATAAAATAATATTTAGTCTTGAGTTTACAGTAAACTCTATGTGAATCTAATGTGGATATGAAGTGCTTTTGCAGGTGGAGATGAAACCCAGATGTCATGAAGATCACATGTTTGTTGTCTGTGGAGGTTTTTGTGCAGCTGCTCCACTGTCTTCAGTCACTGTGTCTCTACGAGCACAGAAGTAAACAGCAGAATCTTCTGCTGTCAGGCTCCTGATCTCGAGGTACTGAGTGCTGCTGGACACGTCTTCAGTCATGAGGAAACCACTTTGAAAGGAGCTGGCATAGATAGCAGAGTTTGAACCTGTGCTCATCCTCCCAATCCACTCCAGAGCTTTCCCTGGCTTCTGTCGTATCCAGTGAATATTGTAGCTCGTCATGCTATAACCAGATATGATACATGACATCTTCACTGTCTCTCCAGGTCTTTTCACCTCAGAGGGAGACTGGTCCAGTTTGATCTCACTCCAAACTCCTGGAAGCAAAGAGAATGTGATTATTATCCAACAAACTTGTAAATCACAGGTTTGACATTTACAAAAGAAGTAAAGCAGAATGAATTTTCAAACCATGAATACTAACTACAAATAATAAACTCCAGATGATTGTATTTTCCATTCTGTGATAAACACTGTAGTTCAGAGCTCTCTGATCTCAGAGTTTCAAATATATCTCAGTCTGTCACAGGTTTCTGTCACAAGTTACTGATGGTGTGTTTATAAGAGGAGAGTTTGCATAGACCTCCTCTACAGGTTTAAAGAGGGAACATGTGACACACACACATTTTCTTAAGCAGAGTAACAGCAGACAATGTAGAAAAATGTCCTGGCACCCAATTTCTGGACTGATGTTGTCATGAAAAACAATAATCTTTTTGCTAAATGGCATAAGATGTAAAAGTTTACAGCTTTTTTCAGCTCGGCCAAATTCCAACGGGGACATTAGCATCCTATTTGTGCATTTGTGAAAAAATATAGCTACTGTTAAAGTTGTAGTTACGTTATGAAAAGTTTTTTTCCCATTTTTTGAAGGCATTGCAATACATGTGCAATGTGTCCCGCAGTCTTGTATTGGGGGACATTTAAGCTTCTCTCAGTCTCCTCTGTTGTGTTTTGGACATTTATTTAGAAAGCATGAAAGAAAATGTGTTTATTATCTGAAGTAGAGTTTAATGTGAACCAATTTTTTTTTTTTTACTAATCTTCAAACACAAGCCGAGTCAAACATTCACATTTATGAGAAGATCATCAAAATATTTACTGCTCCCACTTTGAAGCACTATTTAAAAAAAAAAAAAGAAAAAAAAAGTCTGAACAAGTTATATTGACTTTTATGTTCTTAATCTATGAATGTGAAATGCAGAGTTTTGACTTTTTTGTGTTTCTTTGATCAGACCTGGACAATGATTTAAGAAACGAGGCTGTTGTGCTGTTCTTGACTGTTTGTGAGGGAGTGATTGTTATTGAAAAAAACTTGAATTCTCCTTCAACAGGACTTTTGCTTTCCTAACATTTAGTATATATTTTGAAAGTTGTAATATGTTTTAATTTTAGATCATTTTTTGGAGACAAATTCTCAATTGGATTTAAAATTCAACATTTCAGTTTAGATAAAATAAGAATTCAATATTGAATCACAACTTCGAACTTTCAAGACCGACAGTTACTGACAAAAAAGTGAAACCAGGAGAACTGAATGTTTCCAGTGGTGGTAAATAGAGGAAGTAGTTTCTGTATGACTCTCCTGTTATTGTCTCTCACTGTGGCTCTTCTGGCACAGTAATACACAGCAGTGTCTTCAGACTGCACATTCTGTCCATTCAGAGTCACTGTGTTGCTGGAAGAGTCTAAGTTGATACTGAACTTGCTCTTTAGTGAATCTTTGAAGTATGAGCCTCCAGTATTTTTCATCCCAATCCACTCCAGTCCTTTCCCTGCAGGCTGTCTGATCCAAGCTGTGTGGTTGCCAAGAAAATAAGAGACCTGACAGGTGATGGTCAGACGTTGACCTGGCTGCACAGTCACAGAGGCTGGCTGTGTCAACTGTTCACACTTCATACCTGTTAAAAAAAGAAAATATTTTGTAACAAATGATCAAGTTGAACTGCAAAAGAAGAAGTGTTGACTTTGACAAATCCAGAGAGACTCACATCCAGTTGCCAACAGCAGCAGCAGAGCTACAGAAAACATGATTGATGTTGAAAGTGACGTGCTGTGAACTCCACTGACAGCCTGATGGGAAGTTTTTATAGCTGAGTAACAAGGAAGTTCACTGAGTTTGCATAGAATCAAACATATGAAGCATCAATGTTGGTCTGACTGGAGCCAATAGAAGAGTCTGTTGACTGTTATTATATCTGCAGAGTGAAAACATGCCTGGAAATCACCTCTGCTTTACACATGATATTTTCATTTCATAACACACTCAACTTACAGAAATGAAACAAATGATCATCACAACTATTCTTACTGTGAATATTACATGAACCATAGATAATGGAAAACATATGCTTTAAAATCAGCATTACAATATTAATGATGATGTGTCATGGAAACAAAAAGAGAAACCACCAAGAATGTTGCTTTCTATAAGCCATGTTCACAGTGTGTTCAGCATGTTTTCAAATCATGAAAACACTTTAAATATGATGTGAGCTGTTTTCCTGAGAGAATGTATTTACTGTTGTCGTCTCTGGGCTGTCTTCCTGAAAGGTGTCGGTGTGTAGTTTGATGATGAACGAATTCTGAGGAGGCCAGGCTGGGGGGAATGATAGAGCAATCTTTATTGAAACAGATCTCAATGCCCACGTACGATCAGAGTGCGGCCGCACGTCTGGTATTCTCAAATCTATGGCAAAGTAATGCCAAACGCTTTGCCCTCTGCCCTATCAGAAATCCTATCGCCTTCGATCTTAGGAATTCTACCAAATACCACCACTCTTTCTCTGGTGTGTGGGGCCAAGTCTATTGTCCATAACCGCCTACTTCTCCTACTTGGTCACTTTGATAGATTAAAGGTTCATCTATCCAGTGGGAAAGATGTCAACTAAAGTAGACAGGATGGTCTCTCTATACTTAGATGACAATGTATACGTTGAGTCAGCTCTAAACCTCTGGTGTGGACTCTTTAGCTTGTAGCTTATCTCTGATGCCCACCTCAGGGCTGATCAGGGCTCCTGGTCATGGGGACCCTTAATTTGTCATATTCCCACAGTTGTCTAATGGGGAGCATCTGGTCCTGTCCCATCCTGTCTTCTCCCTATTCACTATTGTCTTAGAACCCAGAGTGAGAAACACTCAGAAACACACAGACACTACACTGTCAGCACCTCCTACATCACATTTAAGATTAACTTCAAATGTAAGAACAGCTTGTTGTTACAGCATTTGATTACTTAGTGTTCTTCCTGTATTTGCAGCAAAGTGACAGCAGACAGCATCATGTAAACAGTATGAAAACTTCTGTCTGATGCTGCTGGTTGGCATGAAAGATTTTAATCATTTCAGTGTCAGCAGATGTTTGAAGACATACAGAGAAACTTGGAGCCTCAAGAGGAAAACAGCTGCTCAGGAACTGAAACCTGTGAGACAAAATGCAAAAACTACATCTGAGTGTTGAGAGTCAGTCAGTTAATATTAATGAGAACACAGAGTCTCATTTAAGTAACAGAGGAGAGATAAACTTGTCAATGACTGCCCTCTAGTGATTTTATAAAAGAAACAATTATTTTTCATCTTTATATGATGACTCATTTAGATTTCACAAAATTCAGAGACATTATTGCCTCTTAATTTGTAGAAATGTTTGATTTTGTCATAGTTTTATGTCAGTGACTACATTGTTGTGCTGTCGTTGGGCCTTTTATCAACAAGTAGCCTTTATTGTGTTTTGTTTCATTTGAATATTTACTATAAATATTTCTAATGAACAGATTTAAAATTATAAAATAATTGTGTATGATATAAAATACTTCATGCTTGGGCTCTCCCAGCCCAGTAAAGATGAGTTCTGTAGGTTTTTGTACAGCTGCTCAACCAACTCCAGTCACTGTGTCTCTCGAGCACAATAATAAACAGCAGAATCTTCAGTCTTCAGACTGTTCATCTGCAGATACACCTGCTGTCTGCTGTTGTCTCTGGAAATGGTAAAACGGCCTTTGACTGACTCAGAGTAGTAGATGTAGCTATGGCCAGCACTGTTGATATACACGTAAGCACAGGGCCGTGCAAAGACCTTTGGAGGGGCAGGTGC
The DNA here is from genome assembly GCF_900880675.1 of Sparus aurata. Taxonomy (NCBI): domain Eukaryota; kingdom Metazoa; phylum Chordata; class Actinopteri; order Spariformes; family Sparidae; genus Sparus; species Sparus aurata. The sequence continues at coordinate 13,091,364 of NC_044209.1, read as the reverse complement.
TCAAAGTTGAAAGGGGGCACATAGAGCCCGAATTTTAAACACCATACAGAAACATACCTTGCAATATAACCGGTTGAATGGTCGCAACCCATATTTATAAAGAATGTAACATGGAATCACAACATACCATATAATTGTCCACACCTCATCATATTTGTTAGAGACCAGTGCAAAATTAGTCTCTGTTTTACCTGATGGGGTACATTGAACAGCTTCTGTTGAGGGGGTTGGTGAGGAGGCTGCTGCTGCTGATATTGCTGGAGGTGGGCTGTATTGATCTGAGAGTGTAGACACTAAAAAGAGCATGGGAGAGATAGTAGCTGATTAAACAGGTGTTATGTGATCATGACAAGATGCAAACACATTTAACAGCAACAGGAAGATACAGTTACAACTGCAACAAAGAAAAATGCCACTGTGATGTGTAAAAAACACAGAGAGACACAGACAGACACACCCATCCCTCCTCTATTTTCTTTCTCCCATTATTAATGTGCCACTTTCCATTACAGTTACAGTAAGTTAAACAATATGAATACATGTCTGTTAAATACAGGATGAAACATTTCATGTTGAAGTCATGTTTGTGTCAAAACAAGTAAAAAATAATTAAATGATATATAAATCATGTATTTAAATATTTTTGTGCTTTTATTCAGTTTGAATATCGACTTCGCGCAAGACAGCAAGGTTCTACAAGTTATATAATTTGTATGCATATTATATTTAATTTGTGTGTAGATGTTATAAACAAACAAGTACTGATACGTTTAAATGAGAGGTTGAGAAAATCTAAATTCAAATTCTTCTATTATTGTTGTATTTATACTGTAATAGTCCAAAATTATGTGAATATGGATATTGCATAGTTTTAGTGAAATAACATCTAAGCCTCATTGCCTCTAGAAACAGGAAAAAACAACTTGACAGTAAAATAACACATGATATCTCTCTAATGCACTTTGACCATGACAAGAGAATCATACAGAAACAAAAATAAGAAGCCTGACATACTTATCCCCCACAGCACGCTGTGTGTGGTTAACTAGCGGCTATAACTTGTGAGAGGTGTGTGTGCAGAGGTGGACAACACGGAGGATGCTCATTGCTCACTTCACCTCGTCAGTCATCTTGCAAGAATACACCGTGCACAAACGAATACCGCTGCAAAACCTACTCACCGGACCAGTTGTTTACTCCCTCGGGTCTTCTTCGTTCTCGCGAGACTAGCAGTGGCCATCTCCAACAGCTTAGCGATTAGCAGCAGGGCACGTTTGGGCACGTCAGCAGTGACGGCAGAGTGAGGGCACTTTGTGGATCATGTGACCGACCAAGGTAGATCTAAATTATTATTATTTTGTTTTATTTATTATTATTTTGGGCCACACAGACAGACTTTCACACACACACACACACACACTCAAAAAAAAAAAAAAAATCACTTTGACAAAAGGGCACTTTGGGCATCAAGGGGCAAAGTGTCAGGTGCTCCAGCACCCTCCACCCCCCCTCTGCACGTGCATGCGTAAGTACAGGTCAATCTGTGAGATTCCCCAGGCCTTTTAACCACTGGTTCAGATTCTGTCAGAGTCTGACCATCAACACCTGTTGAGACAAAATGTGTGGCATCGCATTGGCAGTACAAATAAAGTTATCTAAAATTAAGATCTGTGTAAATGTTCACCTGCCCAGCAGACAGTTAACAGCAGCAGTCCTGTTCTATAGTCCGTCATGTTAAACTGTGTGTCCACTGTTCTCTGTCATCCTCTCTGCAGTCAAATAAGTAGAGGAGGAAGACATCTGAGTTTTGCATCGACTCCTCCTCACAGGGAGGAAACATTTCAACTGATTTATTTTAGTAACACACCAAAAGGTGAATTTTTGTGCCGGAATCTGCCACATTGCCAAATAGCATGTATTCAAACCAATTCATATATAATTTGTCTCATTGTCATGGTTTTTCATTACTTCCTTTAGACAGCATATGCACTAAATAATAATCTGCAGTATTCTTATGATCACCAATGAGTATTTTTTAAATTTGTTGAGTTGTCATTTTATCATGTTAAACCATCCACCAATAACCTGATTGTTTTTTGGGGGATTTATGACATTAAGAGTTGGCACTTATGTAGACGACACTGGAAATCTAGCGTTATTTAATGTTTTGACGACCAAAGAAACTCTTTTAATGTGAGTGATGTAACATAAAGAGAATTAATATTTAGTCGTGAGTTTACAGTAAACTATGGGAATCTAATGTGGATATGAAGTGCTTTTGCAGGTAGAGATAAAACCCAGATGTCATGAAGATCACTTGTTTGTTGTCTGTGGAGGTTTTTGTGCAGCTGCTCCACTGTCTTCAGTCACTGTGTCTCTCGAGCACAGAAGTAAACGGCAGAATCTTCTGCTGTCAGGCTCCTGATCTCGAGTTACTGAGTGCTGCTGGACACGTCTTCAGTCATGAGGAAACCACTTTGAAAGGATCTGGCATAGATAGCAGAGTTTGAACCTGCGTTCATCCTCCCAATCCACTCCAGAGCTTTCCCTGACTTCTGTCGTATCCAGTGAATATAGTATCTCGTCATGTCAAACCCAGATATGACACATGACATCTTCACTGTCTCTGCAGGTGTTTTCACCTCAGAGGGAGACTGGTCCAGTTTGATCTCACTCCAAACTCCTGGAAGCAAATAAAATGTGATCATTATCCAACAAACTTGTAAATCACAGGTTTGACATTTACAAATGAAGTAAAGCAGAATTAATTTTCTCACCATGAATACTAACTACAAATAATAAACTCCAGATGATTGTATTTTCCATTCTGTGATAAACACTGTAGTTCAGATCTCTCTGATCTCAGTGTTTCAAATATATCTCAGTCTGTCACAGGTTTCTGACACAAGTTACTGATGGTGTGTTTATAAGAGGAGAGTTTGCATAGACCTCCTCTACAGGTTTAAAGAGGGAACATGTGACACACACACATTTTCATAAGCAGAGTAACAGCAGACACTGTAGAAAAAAGTCTGGCAACTAATTTCTGGACTGATAATGTCATAAAAAAAAGATTATTCTTCTAAATGTAGCACTGGAATTAGATCTGTGCTAACTGAGACCTAGGTTCTTAAGAGTAATAGAGACTAGACAATTCCCCGCCGGGAAATCGCGAGAGTGGGCTGTGCGCTTTGCCCCGTGACGAAAAAGCAAACATGGCATCAGCAAAGTTTCCTCACCATCAAGCGGGAAAGGCCTTAAGGAACACACACATTAAGTTTTGTGGTCCTAGTTTCAGAAATGTGGTAATAGGAGCGAGTTAAAAAAGGCCGCAGTTTTGCAAATCCTCTTCCCGATTTACATTGGAGTGAATGGAGCAGTTGAGAGCTACTCTTGTCGGTTAGAGGCAGATCAATCCAAAACCATAAATCCTACCGATAAAGTAGACACATTGGGAGAAAGAAGAAACGTGTGGCTACAACTCTGGAAAATATCACTGTTTTTGAGCCTAATTTGTGGCCAGGATCATCACGGAAAGAGAAAATGTCTGAGCAAATTTTTGAAGTTCTCTCACTCTGTCAGTTGGCCCTCTCCACTCTGCTGCACGAACATTCCGCCATACACAATCATTGAAAACCCAGAATTTTTCCAAAATCACTCACCGTCATTCAAGGATCACAGTTCAAAAACTACACATCATAGGAAAAAAGTTCAAATACAATTTAAATACTCAGTACTTGTGCCTACATTTTAAAGCTGAAATGGTGTTTCTACGTGAACGTATGCCAGAGCAGGAGATGTTTGAAAAACGTTGCAGATTTGCGACTTTTTTGGCCTCCCCCCATTCATTCCTCATGGGAAACTTTATCGCAGTTTTCGCGACTTATGTCGTGAAAAATTAACATTTCGTAAAGCTGAATAATAGCAACCTGAGTCCGATCGAGCCGCACATTGAATGAGCAAAAAAATAATCATTAAATGTAGTTTAAATGTTGGGAAATATACTGTGTGTGCGTTTGTGGGCATGTGAGTGCACGCTTAAGCATTGCTGTGTGTGTGTGTGTGTGTGTGTACATGTCTCTCTGTCTGTCTGTCTGTCTCATGTGTGTCTCCTGTCTGTCTGTCTGTCTGTCTGTCCGATGTGTGTCTCCTGTCTGTCTGTCTGTCTGTCTGTCTGTCTGATGTATGTCTCCTGTCTGTCTGTCTGTCTGTCCGGCACTCTCTCTCTTTGCCCAGCTGATTTCGGTTGCTAGGTGACAGTTGGCAGGGGCCGTAGCAACGAACTGTGAGGGAGTCAGTTGGCCCTCTCCACTCTGCTGCACGAACATTCCCCCATACACAATCATTGAAAACCCTGAATTTCTCCAAAATCACTCACCATCGTTCAAGGATCACAGTTCAAAAACTACACATCATAGCAAAAAAGTTCAAATACAACTTAAATAGTCAGGACTTGTGCCTACATTTTAAAGCTGGAATGGTGTTTCTAGCTGAATGTATGCCAGAGCAGGAGATATTTGAAAAACATCGCAGATTTGCGAGTTTTTTGACCTCATCCCATTCATTCCTTATGGGAAGTGTATCGCAGCTGTTCGCGTCTTACGACGCAAAAGATTTATATTCTGGAAAACTGAATTATAGCATACAGAGTCCGATCAAGCCGCACATTGAATGAGTGAAAAAATGATCGTTTAATGTAGTTTAAATGTTGGGAAATATACTGTGTGTGTGCGTCTGTGTGCATGTGAGAGCACGCTTAAGCAGCTCTGTGTGTGTGTCTACATGTCGCTCTGTCTGTCTGTCCATCTGTCTGTCTGATGTGTGTCTCCTGTCTGTCTGTCTGTCTGTCTGTCTGATGTGTGTCTCCTGTGTGTCTGTCTGTCTTTCTGTCTGTCTGATGTGTGTCTAGTGTCTGTCTGTCTGTCACTGTCTCTCTTGGCCCAGCTGTTTTTGGTTGCTAGGTGACCGTTGGCAAGGGCCGTAGCAACGGTCTGTGAGGGAGCTGATTTGAGAGCAATTTCTGCCTCACATCTCGGACGTCAAACTAGTGCTATTTGGTCAAAATCATACATGATATCGACAATTTTTTTTCACGATCGAGCCAGAAAGGCCTTAAAGAACACACTCATTAAGTTTTGTGGTCCTAGCTTCAGAAATGTGGAAATGGCAGCGAGTTAAAAAAGGGTGCAGTTTTGGAAATCCTTCTCCCGATTTACATTGGAGTAAATGGAGCATTTCAGAGCTACTCTTGTCGGTTAGCGGTCGATAATTCAAAAACCGTAAATCCTACCGATAAAGTGGACACATTGGGAGAAAGAAGACAAGTGTGGCTACAACTCTGGAAAGTATCACTGTTTTTGAGCCTAATTTGTGGCCAGGATCGTCACGGAAAGAGAAAATCTCTGAGCGAATTTTTGAATCTCGCTCACTCTGTCAGTTGGTCCTCTCCACTGTGCTGCACGAACATTCCGCCATACACACTCATTGAAAACCCTGAATTTCTCCAAAATCACTCACCGCCATTCAAGGGTCACAGTTCAAAAACTACACATCGTAGGAAAAAAGTTCAAATACAACAAAAATACTCAGGACTTGTGCCTACATTTTAAAGCTGGAATGGTGTTTCCACGTGAACGTATGCCCGAGCAGGAGATGTTTGAAAAACATCGCCAATTTGCGAGTTTTTTGACCTCGTCCCATTCATTCCTTATGGGAAATTTGTCGCAGTTTTTCGCGACTTACGTCGCGAAAAATTCGTATTCTGGTGAGAAAAATAATAGCAACCCGAGTCCGCCCGAGCCGCACGTTTTGATATATAATTCGTTTGTATGCGCTCAACGGTGCGGGGTGAGTTAGCGACGGAAAAAAGTGGGAGGAAGAATAATAACTAGACAATTCCCCGCCGGGAAATCGCGAGAGTGGGCTGTGCGCTTTGCCCCTTGACGAAAAAGCAAACATGGCATCAGCAAAGTTTCCTCACCATCAAGCGGGAAAGGCCTTAAGGAACACACAGATCAAGTTTTGTGGTCCTAGCTTCAGAAATGTGGAAATGGCAGCGAGTTAAAAAAGGGTTGCAGCTTTGAGATTCCTCCTCCCGATTTACATTGGAGTAAATGGAGCATTTGAGAGCTACTCTTGTTGGTTAGCGGTCGATAATTCAAAAACAGTAAATCCTACCGATAAGTAGACACACTGGGAGAAAGAAGACAAGTGTGGCTACAACTCTGGAAAATATCACTGTTTTGA